>NC_086448.1:30092134-30207198 GCF_028390025.1 Pseudophryne corroboree | reverse complement strand
AAAGGGGTGCTCTCTCTGTCTGCTGTATCTGAAAGGGGTGCTCTCTCTGTCTGCTGTATCTGAAAGGGGTGCTCTCTCTGTCTGCTGTATCTGAAAGGGGTGATCTCTCTGTCTGCTGTATCTGAAAGGGGTGATCTCTCTGTCTGCTGTATCTGAAAGGGCTGCTCTCTCTGTCTGCTGTATCTGAAAGGGGTGATCTCACTGTCTGCTGTATCTGAAAGGGGTGCTCTCTCTGTCTGCTGTATCTGAAAGGGGTGCTCTCTCTGCTGTATCTGAAAGGGGTGCTCTCTCTGTCTGCTGTATCTGAAAGGGGAGCTCTCTCTGTCTGCTGTATCTAAAAGGTGTGCTCTCTCTGTCTGCTGTATCTGAAAGGGGTGCTCTCTCTGTCTGCTGTATCTGAAAGGGGTGCTCTCTCTGTCTGCTGTATCTGAAAGGGGTGCTCTCTCTGTCTGCTGTATCTGAAAGGGGTGATCTCTCTGTCTGCTGTATCCTCTGTCTGCTGTATCTGAAAGGGGTGCTCTCTCTGTCTGCTGTATCTGAAAGGGGTGCTCTCTCTGTCTGCTGTATCTGAAAGGGGTGCTCTCTCTGTCTGCTGTATCTGAAAGGGGTGCTCTCTCTGTCTGCTGTATCTGAAAGTGGTGTGCTCTCTCTGTCTGCTGTATCTGAAAGGGGTGCTCTCTCTGTCTGCTGTATCTGAAAGGGGTGCTCTCTCTGTCTGCTGTATCTGAAAGGGGTGCTCTCTCTGTCTGCTGTATCTGAAAGGGGTGCTCTCTCTGCTGTATCTGAAAGGGGTGCTCTCTCTGCTATATCTGAAAGGGGTACTCTCTCTGTCTGCTGTATCTGAAAGGGGTGCTCTCTCTGTCTGCTGTATCTGAAAGGTGTGCTCTCTCTGTCTGCTGTATCTGAAAGGGGTGCTCTCTCTGTCTGCTGTATCTGAAAGGGGTGCTCTCTCTGTCTGCTGTATCTGAAAGGGGTGCTCTCTCTGTCTGCTGTATCTGAAAGGGGTGATCTCTCTGTCTGCTGTATCTGAAAGGGGTGCTCTCTCTGTCTGCTGTATCTGAAAGGGGTGCTCTCTCTGTCTGCTGTATCTGAAAGGGGTGCTCTCTCTGTCTGCTGTATCTGAAAGGGGTGCTCTCTCTGTCTGCTGTATCTAAAATGGGTGCTCTCTCTGTCTGCTGTATCTGAAAGGGGTGCTCTCTCTGTCTGCTGTATCTGAAAGGGTTGATCTCTCTGTCTGCTGTATCTGAAAGGGGTGCTCTCTCTGCTGTATCTGAAAGGGGTGCTCTCTCTGTCTGCTGTATCTAAAATGGGTGCTCTCTCTGTCTGCTGTATCTGAAAGGGGTGCTCTCTCTGTCTGCTGTATCTGAAAGGGGTGCTCTCTCTGTCTGCTGTATCTGAAAGGGGTGCTCTCTCTGTCTGCTGTATCTGAAAGGGGTGCTCTCTCTGCTGTATCTGAAAGGGGTGCTCTCTCTGTCTGCTGTATCTAAAATGGGTGCTCTCTCTGTCTGCTGTATCTGAAAGGGGTGCTCTCTCTGTCTGCTGTATCTGAAAGGGTTGATCTCTCTGTCTGCTGTATCTGAAAGGGGTGCTCTCTCTGTCTGCTGTATCTGAAAGGGTTGATCTCTCTGTCTGCTGTATCTGAAAGGGGTGCTCTCTCTGCTTTATCTGAAAGGTGCTCTCTCTGTCTGCTGTATCTAAAATGGGTGCTCTCTCTGTCTGCTGTATCTGAAAGGGGTGCTCTCTCTGTCTGCTGTATCTGAAATGGGTGCTCTCGCTGTCTGCTGTATCTGAAAGGGGTGCTGTCTCTGTCTGCTGTATCTGAAAGGGGTGCTCTCTCTGTCTGCTGTATCTAAAATGGGTGCTCTCTCTGTCTGTCTGCTGTATCTGAAAGGGGTGCTCTCTCTGTCTGCTGTATCTGAAAGGGGTGCTCTCTCTGTCTGCTGTATCTGAAAGGGGTGCTCTCTCTGTCTGCTGTATCTGAAAAAAGGGGTGCTCTCTCTGTCTGCTGTATCTGAAAAAAGGGGTGCTCTCTCTGTCTGCTATATCTGAAAGTGGTGCTCTCTCTGCTATATCTGAAAGGGGTGCTCTCTCTGTCTGCTGTATCTGAAAGGGGTGCTCTCTCTGTCTGCTGTATCTGAAATGGGTGCTCTCTCTGTCTGCTGTATCTGAAAGGGGTGGTCTCTCTGTCTGCTGTATCTGAAAGGGGTGATCTCTCTGTCTGCTGTATCTGAAAGGGTTGCTCTCTCTGTCTGCTGTATCTGAAATGGGTGCTCTCTCTGTCTGCTGTATCTGAAAGGGGTGCTCTCTCTGTCTGCTGTATCTGAAAGGGGTGCTCTCTCTGTCTGCTGTATCTGAAATGGGTGCTCTCTCTGTCTGCTGTATCTGAAAGGGGTGCTCTCTCTGTCTGCTGTATCTGAAAGGGGTGCTCTCTCTGTCTGCTGTATCTGAAAGGGGTGATCTCTCTGTCTGCTGTACTTAAAAAGGGGTGCTCTCTTCTCTCTCTGCTGTATCTGAAAAAAGGGGTGCTCTCTCTGTCTGCTGTTTTTGAAAAAAGGGGTGCTCTCTCTGTCTGCTATATCTGAAAGGGGTGCTCTCTCTGCTATATCTGAAAGGGTGCTCTCTCTGTCTGCTGTATCTGAAAGGGGTGCTTTCTCTGTCTGCTGTATATGAAAGGGGTGCTCTCTCTGTTTGCTGTTTCTGAAAGGGGTGCTCTCTCTGTCTGCTGTATCTGAAAAACGGAGTGCTCTCTCTATCTGCTCTATCTAAAAAAAGGGGTGCTCTCTCTGTCTGCTATATCTGAAAGGGGTGCTCTCTCTGTTTGCTGTATCTGAAAAATGGCTGCTCTCTCTGATGTATCTGAAAGGGGTGCTCTCTATGTCTGCTGTATCTGAAAGGTGTGCTCTGTCTGCTGTATCTGAAAGGGGTGCTCTCTTTCGGTCTGCTGTATCTGAAAGGGGTGCTCTGTCTGCTGTATCTGAAAGGGGTGCTCTCTCTGTCTGCTGTATCCGAAAGGGGTGCTCTCTCTCTGTCTGCTGTATCTGAGAGGGGTGCTCTCTCTGCTGTATCTGAAAGGGGCGCTCTCTCTCTCTGCTGTATCTGAAAGGGGTGCTCTCTCTGTCTGCTGTATCTGAAAGGGATGCTCTCTCTCTCTCTGTCTGCTGTATCTGAAAGGGGTGCTCTCTCTGTCTGCTGTATCTGAAAGGGGTGCTCTCTCTGTCTGCTGTATCTGAAAGCGGTGCTTTCTCTGTCTGCTGTATCTGAAAAAGGGGTCAGAATTGGACTGGCCCACAGGGGAAACCACCGGTGGGCCCTATTGTCTGGGGGCCCACCCCCTCCTCTAGGGATAAGGTTTCAGATTGTACTGTTACTAATCTAGTACATTATCATGCATGCACTACAGTATTTACTGTATATATTTATCTATGGGACCAACACTTGCAAAATGGTTAGACAAACCAATGTGGCGGCTGGGCACACCCCCTCTAGAGACTCGCTACACCCGTAAACATGGGCCCCTACCACTGCATTCCCCCGATGGGCCCTACATGCCCCAGTCCGACACTGAAAGGGGTGCTCTCTCTGTCTGCTGTACCTGAAAAAGGAATGCTATCTCTGCCGGGTCTAGTATGGTATGCCGACGACCAGCATACCGGCGCCGGAATCCCGACCGCCGGCATACCGACAGCTGGGCGAGCACAAATGAGCCCCTTGCTCGCTCGCTCGCCACGCTGCGGGCATGGTGGTGTGCTACACGTGCCACGCTATCTATTCTCCCTCCAGGGGGAGAAAAGGTGTCGGTATGCCAGGTGTCAGGATTCTGGCGCCGGTATACTGTGCGCTGGGATCACATCAGCCGGTAAACTGAAGACCAACCCTCTCTGCCTGCTGTATCTAAAAAGGGTGAACTGTCCGTCCATCCATCCATCCAGGAGCTCTGTCCCAGTGTAAAATTAAAATAATAAAAGCTAAAAACAAAAAGCCTAAAATTATAATTATATTAAAAAATATATATTTTTTTTTATTTGTGCTGTACCCGTGTACTATACAAATTTTATTTTATTTTCATAAGAACTGTGACACTGCCAGTCAGACCGCAGTATATTATTTCCTACTCATACACGTATTGTATTACGCTGTTGGTGAAGCTAAACCGCAGTCTGTAATAATATATATTTCTGACTCATTTGTGCAACACTGTAACTGCAGGTGTGATATATAAAACTTCTACTTATTTCTGACTCATTTGTGTGATGCTGCTGGGGGAAGTCAACCGCAATGTGTAATTATCTCCTATATAATAGCCCAGATCTGTGACTTTGTGCTTCATTTGCTAACGCTGGGCGGAGTCAAAACAGTGGGCGGAGTTAGTCAAATGAGTCACAGATCTGGGCAAATCTATAGGAGACTTGGAGCAGGAGCAGATGGTATGGGCATGGCACAGGCAGGGGTGCATACCTCCCAACTTTCTTCAGGCAGGAGGGACAGACGCACAGCAAAAAGGGGGCATGACTACTGGGAAAGGGGGCGTGGCTTCGCGGGTGGACCCGCGATCGCGAGTCACGCCCCTGTTTTCGTCAGTGAGGGGGCATGCCCAGCGCTCTGTGAGCTGCTGGCATGCCCCCAGCGGCGGATTATGAGTCCGGGGGGCCCAGGGCACTTGAGACAGGAACCCTATCTCATTGCTGTGCCTGCTGTGGGTTTGGGGGCGTGGCCTAATTGTGCCCTCGTGGCCACGCCCCCTTATGCAAATTCCAGGATATTTTTTTTAATGGGATTTTGGCCCCTCAGCTAGGGGTAAATCCAGACACCCCCCCTCCAACACACACACACACACACACACACACACACACACACACACACCCGCACAGGCAGAAGAAAGCAGGGAGGCTGCTGCTGCCTCCCTGCACACCACAGACCTGCCAACACGCAAACCTGCCGCTGTTACTGGCAGGACGGGGGAGCTTCAGAGCTGGGACAGAGCTACTCCAGCCGCGGGCCCCCTAAAACTGTGGGGCCCGGGGTACGTACCCCCCTGGCCCACCCTTAATCCGTAGCCCCTGATGCCCCCTCTCCCTCTGTCTCCACTAAATAGACGCTGTGTGCATGCTAAGCAGAACAGCGAGTACAGGAGCTTCCCAACTGCCCCCCACCCCCACCCACCATGGGTCACTGCGGCCCGCGGGTGGGACAGCGGGACAGACCCAAAAAAATGGGACTGTCACGCTAAAATTGGGACAGTTGGGAGGTATGGGGGTGTGTAAGGGGGTATGCCATACAGACAGACGGGCACCGGCTCACTGTGTACTTGACCCCCCCACATCAGCATACTCAGCAGGGGCTCTCTGGCGCAGAGGAGCGTCACTTTCTGGCACACTCCACGCTTCTTAGCTGCAGTTTTGTGGTGCACCTGCCGCTGTGCAGGTTCCGTACCGCCTCTGTTATCTCCAGCCCCGGCAACCCCAACGCTAGCTGCAGCGCTGCCGCCCTCAGTGAGGTGCGTCCAGCTCCTTCACACACTTTAGCCGGCGGGCATCGCTGCAGAAGTCCGCGCTGCTTGCAGGCTCCGACCCCCTCCTCCCTCCAGCCGCAGCGTCTCCTGGGGGCTAACCAGTCACTCCCAGTCTCCCCTTACCACAGTGCCCGGCAGCCGCGCGAGGTCCGCGGTGTGTGACTGAGGAGTGGGGGGGAGGGATGCGGACGGGCAGAGGAAGCAGGACTCCAGCCTGAGAGCGTCAGCCATGCCAAGTCTCCACCAGCAGCAGATTCCAACAGGTTGGAGTGGAACAGCAGCAGCCAGCAGCAGTGACTCCGGTAAGACACATCTGTCTGTCACCACTGTTCTGTCCCTAATACCAATCTCTCCCATGCCCTGTGTTCTGTCATGTCCCTGTCACCCCTGGCCTTGCCCTGTCACCCTTATCCTGGCCCTTTCACCCTTATCCTGGCCCTGTCACCCCTATCCTGGCCCTGTCACCCTTATCCTGGCCCTGTCACCCCTATCCTGGCCCTGTCAACCAAATCCTGGTCCTGCCGCCCCTACCCTGGCCCTGTCACCCCTATCCTGTCCCTGTCATTTCTGTCCTGGCCCCGTCACCCCCGTCCTTGCCCTGTCACCCCTGTCCTGGCCCCGTCACCCCTGTCCTGGCCCCGTCACCCCTGTTCTGACCCTGTCACCCCTGTCCTGGCCCTGTTACTGCATACCCTCCAACTACCTTTTTGGCAGGTACAGTACCCGCAGCGCCTCCAGACCCCTCCCCAATGCACCACACCTCCGCACCTTCCCCTCCACCACATGCGACACTCCACCCCTCCTCCAGACGCTGTGCCTCCAGACCCCTACACCACCAGCGCCTCCCACTCCCCCACCACCCACAGCACCTCCAGACCCCCTCCACCATCCACCGACCATATATGTCTCCCCCCACACCTACCCCCCTCCACCCACAGCATCTGCAGACACCCTCCTCCATTCGCGGTCCCCCCTCACCCACCCACGGCACCTCCGCACCTGCCCCTTCACCACCTGCAGCGCCTCCGGACCCCCTTCCCCGTCCGTCGCACCACCCGCACCTGCCTCTCCCCCACCGCGGTTCCTCCGGACCCCCTACCCCACCCACGGCACCCCCGCCCCTTCCCATCCCACAGCACCTCCGGAACTCTTCACCCATCCGCAACATCCCTGCACCTGCCCCTCCCAAGTGGCACCCCTGCCCCTCCCCCACCTGCAGTGCCTCCTGACCCCTCCCCCATATACAGCCCCCACTCTTCTGTCTCTCCCCCACCCGCAGCACGTCCCAACCCTTCCCCATCCGGCCCCCCCCCCGCATCTGCCCCCCCTCCACCTGCAGCATCTACAGACACCCTTCCCCATCCGCAATCCCCCCCCGCACCCGCTCATTCTGTACATAGTGCCCTGCAGGTGCTGTTCACGCCGTCGCAAGGGGCTGCGCCTCCTTCACCATCGCACGCCCTTTCATTGTGCAATATTTAACCACTAACAAAGGAATGCAGGTAATACTCCATATAATACAAATATTGAACCCCATATAGGCATGCAAGGGTTAAAGGGGCGTAGCCCCTTGCGACGGTGTGAAGAGCGCCCGTAGGGCGCGATGAAGCACCTAGTTATATATATTTATGACTCATTTGTGCTACACTGTAACCGCCGGTGTGTGATATAAAAAATAATAATAATAATACTTATTTTTGACTCATTTGTGTGACACTGTAACCGCAGTGTGTGATATAAAAAATAATATATATATTTTGATTTAAATTAATATTTTGTGCTGTGTCATCCCAGTATACATCCAGGGACTGACTCCATCCCTCTAGGGGTGTTCTGTCAGTCCACCCAAAATAAAATACATCTTTTTTTTATATTTTGTGCTGTATCCTCCCAATATACATCCAGGCTTGCTCTGTCCATTTCAGGGTGCTGTGTCCGTAGCTCATATTCTTATGTTATTAGTTATTTTCATATTTTTGGAATTCTTCTTATTACCATATTGTGATTCATTCAAATTAATATTATTAATAATTATTATAAATTAACTAAACTTAAATTAAATTAATATAGCTAAACTCTCCACACTTATATAGCGAACCTTCTGCATATCAAATATATCTTTGAGGAACAGAAGAACTTAATAAAAATAAATTAAAATCATGCTTATAGCATCTAAAATATTGTCTTTTTCTATTCTTCTTTGCCTTAATCATCTTTTTTCTCCACACTTTTGTAGCGAACCTTCGGCGTATCAAATATATTGTTGAGGAAAATAAGAACTTGATCCAAATTAAATAAAAAAATCATGATTACAGCATCTTTATATATATATATATATATATATATATATATATAATTCTTCTTTGCCTTAATCATCTTTTTCCTCCACACTTGTATAATGTGAACCTTTTGCATATCACATATATCTTTGAGGAAAAGAAGAATTTGACGCAACATAAATTAAAATCGTGATTACAGCATCTAAAATATTGTCTTTTTTTTATACTTCTTTGCCTTAATCATCTTTTTATGAACTGAAATCTTGAGCATTGCTTAATGTGTAATTTTTTTAAAATACATTATTTTTTAAAATATTTTGTGCTATATCCTCCCAGTATATATCCAGGCATGCTTCGACCATTTCAGGGTGCTGTGTCCATAGCTCATGTTCTTATGTTATACTGTGATAAAGCTAAATATTTATCTTACTTAAAACCCTTTAAGAGGCCTAAGAACACTGTACGCTATTGACGTCTGGAGTACCGTAAGGGTACGCACGTTGCGTAACAATCGCTTAGCCGTAGTCGAGACGCTCACGCGTTACGTTCGCTCACGGCCAAGAGATCACAGGCAGGCCCGCTATTGGCTGCCGACTAACGTTATGGTTTACTATAGCGTAGCGGACGCTCGGGACCACGAGGAGATCACCAGCGGCGCAGACGCTCACAATGTTAAACCTTTACATGTAAACCATGAACAATGTATTATACAGAAAAACCTTAGTGTAATGGTGGGGTGTAGATGCAACACAATGTAACCTTATTAACTTAAAGCTGTTCGAGCGTCTCCGACGCTCTGAGAATACTTAACACTATAAGAAATACACAAATACCGGGCTTAGGGTCTAACGCCTTATATGAATGTTATACTTGCAAAAGAATAATACAATACAAGTCATACACTACCAATATAACATAGACTAACTAACCAGATAACTACACAGGAAATACAATACAATACAAGTACGTTTAAGGAAAAATGAGAGAAAGAGGAGAAGAGAGAGAGAGAGAGAGAGAGAGATATGGCCCACAATACCAATAAAGACAATATGATTGCGGAGAAAACTTACGCACAAGGGGAACGATCGCATGCGCCTCTGGATATCCAGCTCCCGATTATCAGCAATGAGAACCGTTGAAGAGTGAGTGCTGGATAGGATCGGCTTGTCTATTTATGCCCCACACACAATGCAATTCAATGGTCCCTACAATCTCATTGTTCATTGGACACAGGAATTCGTCTTCGCATTATAACAAAAGGTCATAGGTTTATTCATACAGGTGGGCTGTGACTATTTCCAACTGCTCAGGTGGGTGGGAAACTAGGTTTCCCGCCGCATGGATAAGTAAGTGCAAATAATAGTAAAAGTACATAAACTTCTTATGTCCATAACTATTCGCACGAGCGATTAATCTGCTCCAAACCAACACCGGAATATTGCCAATTAAATACTCTTCCGATGGATACTAAACACCACTGTATGACTCATGTCTGACCCTTCGTATCAAACAAAGAGGGATCTCTATGTCCATGAACATGCTATATTAACTAAACTTTCAGAATCTATCAAAGGGACCATAATCTACAAAATACATTATATAGTTAAAATATGTTACGAACGAGTCGCCCGCCAGACGCACATAAACTTTACCGTAAATGCGCACACTGTGTGCCCGCGGGTGCACGCAACAGCGAGTATGCGCACGCACGGCAGGGCTCATGAACGTGCAACAGGCACTCGCATGAGGTGCAAATATGGCAGTGTGTAGCGTGATATTTTTCTGACTTTGACTGTCCACCCTTTGGCAGTCAACAATAACTGCCACTTCCTAAAACATTTCAAAAAGAGAAAAATATATGTCAAGTGTAAATATATTTCTATGATTGGGTAAGGGAGGAGAGAAGAAGGTGTGAAAAGGGTATGACCTAGTGAGATAGCAGAAGCATGTGTGTATG
This sequence comes from Pseudophryne corroboree, assembly GCF_028390025.1. NCBI lineage: Eukaryota > Metazoa > Chordata > Amphibia > Anura > Myobatrachidae > Pseudophryne > Pseudophryne corroboree. Next base: position 30,197,453 of record NC_086448.1, on the reverse strand, counting down.
AATCCATGTTTGGGGGGGGTCATGTATCATCGTGCCGTACGTGTTTTAAATCAAGCTTCGAGGTATTGCGAAGTATACATTCGAATTCCTTCTTATCCCGTGGTACGGGTCTGTGGATGGGCTGTCAAACTTTACCGAGCTCTCTTCGGCTTTTGGTTGCAACAAAATGGGGGAGCACATTTTAGTTGATGATACATGACTGGGGGAATATGTGAATGCTGATATCTGTGCCGGTATTCCCTATCGCCTATGTGTGTGCTTTACCTGAAGGTTGTAGAGATGAAGATAAGACAAAATTATGGTAAATGCAGTGGTATTCTATGTCAGGTTAATGAACATTTGTCGGTTGAAGTCTTGTCTGGTGTCTGTTGAATGCAGTCTTCTTTGGGCTTTTGCCAAAAGGTGTGGGCAAAAAGCTTTGTCAATGTCCATAAACTTACAAAAGTGTTGGGCTAGCGTAATTTTAAAATTTCTAGGGAAACTGGGGGTCTATGGCATAGTTCATCAAATATCTGTGTATAAGGTTGTCAAAACTTCTTCTTTAATCCATCAGTTGTCTGTATACAGGGTCATCAAATTCCTCGTCAAAAGTGGGTCTTTTTACCTTGGAAAAACCGGAAAAACAGGTGAAAGAAACGGACCGTATAATCGCATTTTCATCACATCATTGTTTCTACAGTTGGGTCATAAATCAAATCCACTGGAATTACAATTTCCTCACTCCTTAGACTCATTACCCTGGTACTACGTTTGCACTTCATTAAAGCCTGACCGCATCTAAATATCAAGCCAATCATTATGACAACACCTAAGATACATAGGAGAAACTTCCCAACATCCATTATGACTCCTTGAGCCCATTCTCCTAAACCAGAGAACCAATTTCGCGGGTTCAACCATGACACCCAACCAGTCAACTCATTACCCACAGCAGCAAGGGTGAGATTGTGTCTCCTGCGAAATTCCCACTTTAATTGGAGAATATCGTCCATCTTTTGGTCTATGACCTCGACCGGATCCTCGGTACTATTCGTTATATATGTGCAGCATTTCACGCCGTACTGCGTTGCCAGTGTTACACAATATCCACCTGTCACTGCCGTGAGATAATTGAGAACCATTCTATGCTGAACCAGTTCTGTCTTATAAGCTTGAAGTTCTCTTCCAGTATACCTAAACGTGTCATCATACATTTCTGTGATATTGTCTAACAAATTTGCGAGCGCAGATATGTATTTATAATTCAACACTCCTCTGGCGGTGCGAGTGATGTCTAACGCAAGTAGGACCTGAATCCCGGTGGATTCATGGATCATGTCAGAGGCCGGATGCTCTGTTCTTTCTATCAGGTGCCGTTTAACTACGTGCTCGTAATGAGTGTGAGTATAAGGAGCTTGGGCACCACGGTGTATATCTTTCATTTTGGCATGTGATACAGTCATTACTTCAGGCAGTACTTTTCCAATATAACACAATCCTTCAGAGTTTGGGGCAAGCCACTTATACGCCTTCCTCCCGCATATGAAATATGCATCATCGGGGAGAACATATGGGACGGAGTAGGACATAACCATATTACACATCTTCCATGTGAAATCTCCTAACCCTAATTCTCCCATCTGTCTGGTACACGTATCAGTTTGTACGATATGTGCACAGTATCCTGGTGATACCTCTCCAACTCTCGTAATCCTACTTCCTAGGGTATACCTATATCGGAAAGATTTTTCTCTACTGGCTATGTGGCGTATAAGCTCTGTATCTGTCGGCATTCTATCTGCTCTATATGAAAAGGTCATGGTTTGGTTACTCCATGACACTTCCCAATTTCCCGGCTTTCGGGGATTGGAAATGTTAAAACATATTAGGGATCTATCCACATGATATTGGTGGAGCTTCAAACTAGGAGGACTGGAGATATTAAACCTCCTGTCCACCGGTCTCCCACCCTTTAGCTCAAGTACCTCCCCTACCGTTAAAGGAAATGGTACTAGTCCTGATTTGCTATGACCTTGAGGTACTTGAGAGCATACCCAACAATCTGTTTGATTTAACACACTACCCACTAAGGAGTGATAGTCACTCAAGGGGTGCCGGTCCATGTGGATATTAAAACTGGATTGGCATTTCTTGATGCACCCATCCTCAACTACATTGTCACAGAGCCTACAGATACAGTTTTCTTCAGCTAACAATCCCTCACAATTCCTTCTATTGTCAATGCTATCGGATCGTTTTCTGATACTCGCCTTTACTTGTTGGTTAAGTTGTTCTTGGAAAACTACGCCTCCATCTTTGTCATCAGAACCCATTCCAGAACCTTTCTCGACCTCCATGATACTCTCGCCGGAACAGACTGCTCTGGTCAACATCATGGTCAACAGGAAAATCCGGATCACAGTCTCTTGGGGCAAGTCCATCTTATAGGAGGAAACGAAGAAGAATGAGAAGGGGGAAAAAATAATTTGAGGGAGAGGGGATGGGAAGTGGAGAAAAACAATAAAAGGGAACAGGGAATCGACAACTGCTTTTGATCTTGTCATTTTCAATGCTCAGGTGCCGCCTCAGTCCTCCTGGAACAGACACTCCAGTGATACAACTTCCTCTACCGTCTGTTCCATATCACGGGACCTCTCTGGATCAGCAACCTTCTTACAATGGGACGAATGAACCCAAGTCTCTCTCTCGGCAACCTTCAATGCTGTAGTGCTAGTCAATAAGACTTGGTATGGTCCTTCCCATCTGTCAATAAGGCAACCTGAGCGTAGAAAATTCCGTATCATCACATAATCCCCAGGTTCAATGTCATGACAATTACTATCTGGTAAATCAGGAATCACTAACTTCAAATTATCATTTTGATTCCTTAGCTGTTTACTCATGTTAATCAGGTACTTTACAGTCACTTCATTGTTACACTTCAAATCATCCTGAGGGTTAATCATAACATGCGGTTGTCGACCAAACAAGATTTCAAAGGGAGACAGATTAAGAGGGGACCTGGGAGTGGTTCTGATGCTGTATAGTACAATGGGTAAAGCTTCTGGCCATGTCAATCCTGTCTCTGCCATAACTTTGCTCAGTTTATTTTTAATAGTGCTGTTCACTCTTTCCACCTTCGCACTCGCCTGTGGACGGTATGGAGTGTGCAGCTTGCTATCAATTTCCATCAACTTACACATTCCTTGAAAGACATCACCTGTAAAATGGGTACCCCTATCACTTTCGATAATTCTAGGGATACCATATCTACATACAAATTCCTGCACAATTTTCTTAGCAGTGAACATAGCGGTATTTGTGGCCGCAGGAAATGCTTCGACCCAATTTGAGAATACATCTATACAAACAAGTACATATTTCAAATTTCGACAAGGGGGTAATTGAATAAAGTCAATCTGTATTACCTGAAAAGGGCCGCCTGTAGGTGGGATATGCGATGGTTCTGTTGGTATTGCCTTTCCGATATTCTTTCTCAAGCAGGTAAGGCATGACATTGCTCTCTTACCTGCATGAGATGAAAATCCTGGGGCGCACCAATATGCTCTTACCAACTTACACATTCCCTCCTTGCCCAGATGAGTCAGCCCGTGTGCTGCCTCAGCTAAACATGGAAGATATGCTCTGGGGGCCACTGGTTTACCCTGTCCATCTGTCCAGAGTCCTGAGGACTCCTGGCCATATCCCTTTGCCTTCCAGACTGCCTTTTCCTGTGTGGAACACAAATTTTGCATTTCACACAGCTTCTGTGTGTTGATGGTATTAAATACCATCAGTTGTGTGGTGTCTGTCTGTCTGGGGGTACCAGCTGCTAACTTAGCAGCTTCGTCTGCTCGGCTGTTACCAAGTAAAACTGGGTCCTGGCTATATGTGTGTGCTTTACACTTGATAACAGCCACTCTGTCGGGTTCCTGTATCGCTGTTAGAAGCCTTTTTATGTGAGCTGCATGCGCTACCGGTGTACCAGCTGCCGTCATGAAATTTCTGAGGCGCCATAGGGCTCCGAAATCATGGACTACCCCGAATGCGTATCTAGAGTCGGTGTAGATATTGGCTGATTTGCCCTTAGCCAATTCACATGCTCTGGTTAGGGCGACCAGTTCAGCAACCTGGGCTGAGTGAGGTGGGCCTAGCGGTTCTGCTTCTATGGTGCCTTGGTCATCTACGACTGCGTATCCAGTACACAAGTCTCCCGAGTCCGACTGTCTGTGACAACTACCATCCGTGTAGAAGGTAAGATCTACATCTTCCAGTGGGTTGTCACTGATGTCAGGCCTTGCGGTAAAATTTTGGGTCAAATATTCCATACAATCATGTGTGTCCTCCTTTGTATTAAATTCTCCTTCCCCACCACTCTCATCCTCCACCCTTTGTGCCTGTCCAGGCACACCTGGGAGATATGTTGCAGGATTTAATGCACTGCATCTCCTTATGGTGATGTTTACGGGGGCCATTAGTGCCAATTCCCATCTTGTAAACCGCGCTGATGAGACGTGTCTGGTTTGGGCAGAATTTAGCAAGGCTGACACTGCATGTGGTGTATGAATTGTGAGGTTGTGACCTAGCACTACATCTTCGCTTTTCGTTACTAGCAATGCTATCGCAGCAACGCTTCGCAAGCATGTGGGGAGGGATCGCGCTACCGTATCTAGCTGAGCGCTGTAGTATGCTACCGGCCTGCTGGCATCACCGTGCTTTTGGGTTAGGATGCCTGCTGCGCAACCAGCACTTTCTGTTCCGTACAGCTCAAAGGTTTTCCCATAGTCTGGCATACCTAATGCTGGTGCCTGCGTTAGGCACTGTTTAAGTCTCTCAAATGCCATCTCGGACTCGTCTGTGTGCGAAATCCGATCAGGCTTGGTTGAGGAAACCATCTCCTGCAAAGGTAATGCTAGAATGGAAAATCCTGGGATCCAGTTACGGCAATACCCACACATTCCTAAAAACGTTCTGATCTGTTGCTGGGTTTGAGGCAGAGTCATGTCTCTAATTGCTTGAATTCTATCAGCGGTCAGGTGTCTCAGTCCTTGTGTTAGACAGTGTCCCAAATATTTTACTTTAGTTTGGCATAATTGCAACTTGTCTTTGGAAACCTTGTGTCCTGTGTCTGAAAGATGAAACAGGAGCTGTTTCGTATCTTTCAGGGACGCTTCCAATGAATCTGAACACAGTAGTAAATCATCCACATACTGTATCAATACTGATCCACTCTCTGGTTGGAAAGACTGTAAACAATCATGCAAAGCCTGAGAAAATATACTTGGACTGTCTATGAAACCTTGTGGTAATCGAGTCCATATGTATTGGACTCCCCTGTATGTAAATGCAAACAAATATTGGCTGTCAGGGTGCAGAGGTACCGAAAAGAAAGCGGAGCAGAGGTCAATAACAGTGAAAAATTTCGCGGTGGGAGGGATTTGCATAAGGATGACAGCTGGATTTGGCACTACGGGGAACTGACTCTCAACTATTTTGTTAATCCCCCTTAGATCCTGCACTAGCCTGTAACCCCTCCCCCCACTCTTTTTCACAGGGAAGATGGGACTATTGGCTGTGCTGGATGTTCTTACCAGGATGCCCTGTTGTAGCAAGCGCTCTATTACGGGATACACTCCTAACTCCACCTCTGGCTTCAGAGGGTATTGTGGGATTTTTGGAGCTATCCTACCATCTTTTACTTGCACAACTACTGGAGCTACGTTTGCCATCAATCCAGTGTCTTGTCCGTCTTTAGTCCACAGTGACTCTGGTATCTGGGATGTCATTTCTTCTACTTGGGATGGAGTCCTATTTGTCATAATGGTATGTGACATTAATTTTGATGGGGAGTATAACATGTCTCGCACTTCCTGAGCGTGATTCTCAGGTGTGTCCAAGAATACACCTTCAGGAGTACAATAAATGACGCACCCCATTTTACACAATAAGGGGTACATTTACTAAGATTTGTAGTTTCCAAAATCATGTCCAAGTTCAATCACGAATGACATCGACAGTGCAAAATTGCAACTTTTTGAATTGATTACGACTAATTTACTAAGCTGTCGTATTCGTATTTTCCGTATCTTCCGATGTCGATGTCATTCGTGCTTTTCTGCTGTAGATTGCGGCCGCATTTGCTATTTCGCGGCCGCGTTGTTGTGTTTTTTTACGACTGCGTCACAAGTCTGTTACGGCAGTGATTTGGAAATTGCTGCCGCGTTTTTACTCCTAAGTTTCGTTTACGTCACGCGGCCGTGATTGGTTGTATTCGTGAAGGAGGAGTGTCTGTGCATATTACTATAAAAACGCCCCAAACACTCCGCACCTCGTGGGTTTAGCTAGTGGAGAGGAGAGAGGAAGGTGTATTTGGAGTTGGTGAGTTTGGTGGAGTTTTTGGTGGATTTGGAGAGGAGTTTGGTGATTGTTGAGTGCTGTACTGTGTGTGTTAGTAGTCTTGTGATCTTTGTAGTATTGTTTTTTCACAGTTTGTCAATTTTTTTGTCCTTGTTTTTTTTTTACAGTCTTTTGTCATTGTTTGTGAGTGAGTGAGTGAGTGAGCGTGTGTGTTGGCTGTGTGGTGTGTAGTAGGAGTAGTGGAGGAGTGTGTTTTGTGTTTTGATTTTTCAGTGATTTTTGTTGTTTGTCATGTCCGACTCAGAGGTCAGTGTGGTGGCGGAGGTTAGTGAGGTGGAGGCTGGTAGTGAGGTGGAGGCTGGTAGTGAGGTGGAGGCTGGTAGTGAGGTGGAGGGGGGTAGTGAGGTGGAGGAGGTTAGTGAGGAGGAGGAGGAGGGGGTGCCTGTTGCTGTATTTTCCAGTGATAGTGATGGTGTTGTGGCTCCGCAGCCACGCACCACTACCAAGACTGGCAGGAATATAAAGTTCAGCTATGCTGAAAACATGGCTTTGGTGCGTGAGCTGATGAAGCACCATCGCCAATTGTTTGGTCAGGATGCTGGCAAGGTGTCCTCCCGCAGGAAGTCTGTCCTGTGGGGTCAAGTAATACTTGCTGTGAATAGTGAGGGTGTGGTGAGGCGGACTGAGGACACGTGCCGCAAGCGATTTTATGATATTAAGCGGCGTGTCAAGGCCAAGATGGCCAAAGAGGCCAAATCGGCACGGAAAACCGGAGGTGGACCACCTTTCCGTGCAAGCTATCGGGACTGGGAGGAGCCTGTGCGGGCATTGATTCCTGTAGAAGTGGTGTCTGCTACTCATGTCCGGGATTCGGACCGACCCACGCAGGATGGTAAGTTTGATTTGTTATATTGTTTTTAAAATGTCCGTAAAATGTAGATAATGTCATTTTTAAAGGGTAAAGGATGCATATTTTTTTATAAAACATATTGCAGGCCTATGCTCCCTTAAGGTGTGTTTGTGTTTAGAATGTGCTTTTTTCACCTTGCCTAGGCTATTTGTTCAATTAAATTTAGGGCCAAAACATGTGCAGTGTTTTTTTATAAATTAAAGCGATTTGTTTTAATTTTTTGGCGATAATGCTTGAACATGTGTGTTGTATGTTTTTTTAAAATTTGTTTTTTTTATTAAAAAACTGAAAAGCGGTGCAATTTTTGAAACCTTACATTTTTAAAACATTTGCAAGTAGTCAATCTCTGCAATATCTGAGTCTAAATTCAAAAGTGATACATATTTATTGTGTGCCACATCATGTACATTTGGATATTCAACTCAAAATCATGAAGCTAGAAGCTCTTAAGCTTAACTAATTTGTTTAAACAATACCGAATAGATGGTTACAGTACAATAATGCTTTGCAGTGGTTGTTTGTACCCAAAGCATGGTAATAATGTTTGGGTCACTTTTTCAACAGTCACACAGACCAGCCGCCCAGACAGGCCTCAGACAAGTCAGGATGAGGCTGGGATTGCAGGTAAGTCTTCACTGTAGTCACATATTCTGAAAACACATAGAAGTACAAAAAATAAATTTTTTTATTTGCACATAGGTTCTGCTTCTGGAAGCCGACCTCCTGTAAGGCGCCCATCACAGGGCTTGGGCCACTTACCCAGGAGGCCAAGTAAGACACGGCGTCTTGGCTCGGATTCTGCGGCTCCATCATCCCCACCCAGGCGAAGACTTTCGGCAGTGTCACCCCAGCCACCACTGGCACTATTGGCGAGTTCTCAGAGTGATGAGCCCCGATCACCTCAGTTATCTGGTGAGTAAAATCAGAAATTAAACACATAAGCAATAATATACACAGTACAGTTAATATGTTGTTAGTTGGTTTGGAGTTTACATGTTTTCAACAACAAGCAATGTGTTGTTCCGTCTTCAATTGCTAAAGGTGCTTTAAAAATATTATATAAGGTCTTAGTGGATGTTCTCGACAACATCTTTGTTAGAAAAGTTCTTATTTATTTAAAAATTAAGCACACACACGTGCACATTTTTATAAAAAATGAATACAATTAAATTTTTTAAAAATTATCCACAACATTATAGTGTTCACACATCGCCCCTGTCCAGTATGTAGATGGCTTACTTGCTCGGCTCCTCTGGACTATACAGGTAAGTAGTCTATATCGTGGTCAGGGGAGGGAATCTAACAGTGTAATGCTGTGGAGGGGAGTTAGGTGAGGATTATGCAAATCTGTCTATGTTTGCGCCTGTGTTGGTATATATTTTTAAATAGCTAAAAAACATTAAAAGTTGTTAAAATCAAGTGTAAAACATTCACAAATGGAGTATTATGAATGTAGTAATGTGTAGCATTAGCCAAGATCCAAAATAAAAAATAAAACATTGCATGTTGCCCACCCCATACAGAGCACAGCTTGATGGCCGACGTGGACCAGCAGGGCCAAGACCAACAGGCAACCATCACACTGCAACTTACACCTGTTGACCCAAGCCAGCCAATACAGTTGCAGGATATCCCCAAAGCATCCATCAGTCCACAACTGGCACAAGCTCCGCCCCCAAGCCAAATTCCTGATGATTTTTGGGCCAGTTGGACAAGCCAACAGGCTCAAAGCAATACCAGCCTGACCGCACATACACAACACCTTGCCAGTCTGCCCCATCATCTACCGCGTATTAGTCGCAACTCGGGCAGACTGATAGTACAAGTAGGGCGAATGGCTACCTCAATGGAGCAAATTAGGGCTGACAACAGCCAAATGCTTGCACATTTATCCCGCATCATAGATGAGCAACAGCGCCATCAGCAGGCACTCGTTCAGCTCATTCAACACAATCAAGTGGTGAATGAGTCCTTATCCAGGATTGTAGCCAGCCACACTGCTACTAACACTCAGCTGATTGCAAGCCTAAATAATTTGAGCAGCAATATTTCTCTGATGGGAGCTCAGCAAGTAACCTCCAGCTCGGGGACCACGACCCCTATCCAAACGCCAGTAACCTCCCCTGTTCGTCGTTCCTCAAGAGCACGTGCCAGTGAGCCTGCACCCAGCACACACAAGCGCAAAAAATAACAACAATGTTATTTGCTAAATAAAAATTTGTATTTGACAAACACACAACTTCCTGTGTCCGTCTCCAACATTGTCGAAGCTGCTCTGTATGTATGTATGTTTTTCATGGGTAAGGACTGAAAATGTTTTTTTAGCATAAACTAAGCACAATGTACACACCACTCTAAACCACAAACAGTAAGTAACAAAACACACAATAGAAAGTAGTGCAAAGTGTTTAGTCAAGGATAATTACAGCCTAATAAAACTGACCTGAAAAATATCGCAGGATCACTTCTTGCCGTACCTGCCTCCCTACATTTGTACTCACACTGTCACCAGATGGTTCTAACTCCTCTGCTTGCTGACTGCTTTCTCCCTCATCATGTGCCAGATGTTGACTTAAACACAGATTATGGAGAAAACAGCAGCAGAACACAATTCTAGTCACCTTTGAGGGACTATACAACAAAAGGCCGGCAGATTTATCCAGACACCGAAACCGTGACTTCAGCACACCAAAACATCTTTCTATCACATTCCGCGTAGCCTTATGTGCATGATTGTAACTGTGTTCAGCAGGAGAATCAGGTTGGGACAATGGAGTAAGGAGCCAAGAGTAGCAGCCGTAACCCCCATCACCTGAAAAACATATATAGTCAACATTAGTACATATGTTAGATTATTCTTTCACCTCATCCAAACTCTAGTTTGTGGTTAAAAGACATACACACAAAACATTTTAAACATACCCAACAGCCAGCCATCAGGTATTTGTCCCTCCTCAAATTTATCGAAGAGCGATGACTGACTGAGGATGAAGGAGTCATGGCAGCCACCAGGGTAACCTGCAACAACACTCATAATTTTTAAGTTTTACTAATTAATGTTCTAAACAAAACATTAAAGGAGCGCTGTTTACAAATAAAAATCATTTATTGGTAAATATGGTGGAAAAACCACCTAAATAATAAAAATAGATTTGAGAAAACACACAATGCAAATATAATCACATGTAAAAAATTGGCAGTAGGTTAACTGTGATCGATCTAGGCGCCAATTATATATAAAAGTCCACAGTAATATATTAGGCTGGTGGCATCCGTACTGATAAAGCGATTTGAAAAAATTGTCTCAGCAGATAAAAAGCTGTTATTGATTTTTGTAGGCAATGAGATATTATTTGTATTTGCTATGTCTCACCCCTCTCGTTCAGGACCGTTCTCATCCGTAGTAATAATGCTGATTCCCGTCTGTAGCATTTAGCGGAGGTGACTCACGGTAGCCGTCGGCGGCTATATCAGGTTTGTCCGGCAGCAGGATCGTAGTTATTGCTTAGCACCTCAGCAGAACGGGGCTTTTCAAGCACAGCAGTGGAGATGTAGTTACGGTAGGTCCGGTTTAGTGAAGGTGGTGAGAAAGTATCTCAATTGCTAGATACCAGCAACGGAAGATCCATAAAGTCTCCAGCAGTGGACAGATTCGTATGCTGACCCTCTACGCGTTTCTCCGCCCACAGCACCGGCGGTTTCTTCAGGAAGTGTGAATACCCATTTTGGCAGGTGTAGGTGTATTTAAATGAACAACAGCCAATCAGCTGTAAAGACTCTTTCTTCACACCTGAGAGTTATAATTGGGTTTCACACTATGCTGGGTCCTTTGCTCGTGTTTCCTTCACTTGTTTGTAATCTTTAATCAGGTGTTTAAATTACATAAGTTACAAATAAATACACATATAAAAATGTAAAGAATAATAAAATATCAAACACATTATATTGCCGCACTCGGCAGAAACAATGCCAGATAGATAGATATAGATAATCTCATAATTTATGATGGTATATATAAGAGTCTATACTGCATAGTGAGATCCAGCTCAAAAATGAGTTTAGATCACCTGTAGTGTAGATTATAACAAATTTAGCATCAAGCATAATATATCTTTCATATTTGGCCACATTCAATATGTCATTATTAAAATTAATTAGAATATTGTTATTTTTATTTTTATTATATATTAATCAGCATTGTTTCGCCATTCTTATAGCAACAGCGGCCATTAGCATAGATATGGGTATGGCATCCCAGAGGATTTGGTATAGACCAACAGCCCGCACTGATTCCCCCAGCTGCAATAGCACAGCGGATAGAGACATGGACCACAACCATAGGGTCCCCGGTTCAAAACCAGAGACGAGGAATCAAATTTACAAGCTGTATATTTTTATATATATATCTCATTAGTTTTATATATAATTGGCGCCTAGATCGATCACAGTTAACCTACTGCCAATTTTTTACATGTGATTATATTTGCATTGTGTGTTTTCTCAAATCTATTTTTATTATTTAGGTGGTTTTTCCACCATATTTACCAATAAATGATTTTTATTTGTAAACAGCGCTCCTTTAATGTTTTGTTTAGAACATTAATTAGTATAATTTCATAACTGGCATCCAGGTGCCCTCTAGGAGCTGCTATTATATCTTACTAATTAATTGCTAATCAGGTGTGTTTTTTAAACCTTGCTAAATTTTAGCGCCCGATATATGGGAATACATATTCCTTTTATATATATATTTTTTCTAATTTTTAAGTTTGCATCACAGACCACCTGGACATTAGTTGATTGAGCCAGATGCCTATTAGTATATATATATTGGCGGCCCTTAGGTGATCTCAGCTGAACGTGTGTGCAATCTATGGCCCCCAGCACATTGGGCATGCCAGCAAGCTCATAGAAAGCTACCCTGACAGCACTCCACTCCGACTCCTCGGTAGGGAAGCAGATTGAGGCTTTAATGTGTGGCTCCAACACATCCAAAACCTGAGTGGACATTAAAGAAGCTAAGGTGAGTGTCATGTTAGGTATTCTCTACAATACTGTGTGGTTTCAAATTCCAGAAGCAACACTTAGACATAACCGCATATGTATTTTTAGACTCACCTGCATCAAATATCTTGAAAAGGTGGGCTGTGAGATACCAATGACGTCGCCTGCCACAGCCTGGAAGCTCCCAGTAGCCATAAAGTGTAACACAGCCAGGAGTTTGTGTAGGCCTGAGACAGAGCGAGAGCGTGCTGTCTCAGGGTCTATGCCCAGTTTGACAAGGTCATACAGGTGGAAAATGTTGTTTCTATTTAGGCGGAACATCTGTATGACCCTATCATCGGACAATGCATTTAAGTTTAAACGCTCTCTAAAAAAACGAGGCTGGCGCAGCCTCCGCGGTACCTGGACAACCTGTTGACCATGTTCACTTACCTGGGCCTGATTCCTGGAAGCCTCATGGAGCAGTCTAAGGTATCCCACAGCAAACAAAAAACCATTGCCACACACCACAGCCGCCATTTCAGAGTGAGAGAAGTTCAGAATGTGCCTGAAACACTTTTATAGGGCCAAACATTCAGGTGTGAGTAATGGATAATTGAGTACACATGTAAACGCGGTTTTCAAAGGCTGGCGCGTTTTTTTTTAGGAAAAAATTACGAATTGTAATTTTTCGCGGCCGCGAATGCATTTTCGCGGCAGCAATTACAATTACGAATGGTTAGTAAATGACCGAGATTCATATCTAAACAGGCGTAATTTGACCGATGGTGTATTCATTCGTAATTTTTTACTTGGACTTGCAAACAATTACGAATGCCCTCATCACTGCCGTGATTAGTGTTTAGTAAATGACCGAGATGACACTTTGAAGAAAAAACGGCATCTCGGTCAAAATCGGGAGCTTAGTAAATTTACCCCTAAGTCTCTTCCCAGGAGATTTGTCGGTGCCGATGCAGCCAGCAAAAAGGAATGCTTGGTATATAAAGGCCCTATTGTAATCTCGGCTGGTTTGCTAACAGGGTAATGCTGGACTACTCCCGTTACTCCCATGGCTGGAATTGTCTTACCAGTGGTTCTCATGCCCACTGTCGAATTTATCACTGATTTGGCCGCCCCCGTATCTACAAGAAAGTTTAATGTTTTACCAGCTACATTAATTGCAATTTCGGGTTCACTTCCAAGACTTGCAATCAATTTTACTGGCTGCAGATTACAGGTATGGCCACACCCCTATTGGGTATGGTGACCTCCCTGAATCCCGCTGGCAGCAACTACTTGTGTAGGGGTTAAATGGGAACTACTAGAGGCTTGCCAGTCTCTGTTCGGGGGGTATCTTTTTGTTTCCCCTGCATGTGGCTCATCACTCCGTTTCTGCGGACCCTGCTCCCAATGTCATGTGTCGTGTCGTTGTCTAGGGGGTTGATAAGACTTTTGTATGTTTCTCGTTTTACAGTCTCGTGCAAAGTGTCCCTCTCTATGACAGGAATAACAGGTTACCACATTCGACTTACCCACAGGGTTTGGTGATTTATACAAAGGCTGCCTTGTGGTCAGTGCCTGTATACTTACGGCCATTAACTTATCACCTTGTAATTCCCTGTGTCTGGTGATATTCCGATCGTGATCCACAGCTGCCTCTCTCAAAGTAGCCACCGACAGACCTCGTCAACATGGTTGCGTGGTCTGTACCCTTGTCTTTAATGCCTCCTTTAAACCATCCATTAGTACCGATACTGCTACTTCTCGATGGTTTATGTTTGTTTTAATGTCCTCTATGCCTGTGTATTTTGCCATATCTAGTAATGCCCTGTGAAAATATTCTGCAGCAGTTTCTGACTCTTTTTGTTTAATGGAGAAAATCTTGTTCCATTTAACTACAGCTGGAAAATACTCCTTTAACTGTAAACTTATCCTTTTTACATTGTCTTTGTTGTACACATCTGTAAGAGGTACATCCTGATCAAATCCACAGTCAGCTAAAAATTGAGCCGAGTCGACATTGGAGGGTAAACAAGCCCTCAGCAATACCTGCCAGTCTTTGTTATTGGGCTCTAAAGTGTTCCCTAGGTCTCTGATGTATTTCTGGCTAGCAACTAAGTCTTTCCTAGGGTCAGGGAATTCAGACACTATGGTTCTTAATTCCATTCGGGAAAACGGGCTGTACATGGCAATGTTTCTGATAGGAGTGACTCCTGTGGTGTCCGTTTTCCCATTGGTAACTGCGATTACCCTAACGGGAGCAAGTTTAATAACATCATTCTGTGTAGATTCTACAGCCTGTGGTGAAATGGTTTCAGCATAGTGTATGGTGCCGTACTTACCCGTAGATACGACCTCACCTGTCCCTCCGCTAGGGGCCTTTGTTACTAATCTTAAGGGTTGGGCCGTGCCTACTGTTGTTTCTGATATGGTGGCTGCTAGAGAGAGCGCCGATATTGTTGCCGATTCGTCCTCTTGATCACACTCCTGGGGAAAGTTCAAAACAGGGTACAACTTGCACGGGTTAATACTTGCATTGGTTAACTTGTTAACATTATCTTTAACATTTTTACAGTTGCTAAGTGTTTGTTTGTTACACCTTAGTGCGTCATTCTCCGCAACCAATTTCTCTCCTGATATGTATGGTGGCGGCGGGGCCGTGGCTATCAGTTTCCTGATAGGATTAGATCCCGCCGCCTGAGCCAATCCTCTCTGTATTTCACCCTCCTGTTGCCATAACTGCAAATAATCATAATGTTTGATTCGTCTCTTTGTTGATTTAATGAGACATATCCTCCTCCTTAGATTTTGTAACACTTCTGGGCTAAAGCTGCCTACTCTTGGGAACTTCTCCCCGTCATGTACCGTCATTCTCTCCCATTCATCACATAAAACCTCTGTGTGTGAACCGTATTTTTCACACATTACGTACCTTGCCGACCCGATTGGTCGGTTTACTGAATCAACCCGAACCGAGGTTGATCGCCCCCTTCCTGAACAATTGGCCCCCATAACTTGCAGGTGTTGCTTTCACCACCTCTGACCTTCAATCAGGGTCTTCAGCGAACCCTTACAAAAACCAAAATGTTCAAGATAGGCTGACGGTGGCGGTTTACCGAGTACCCCACTCACTCGCCCACGCCGACCAATACGACCTACACACTGCCCTAGTGCTGGCGTACTCGACCCAGGGCCCCTATGAACCTTCGTTTACTGGAACATGTGAGTGTGATCCGCAGAGCATTAACCCTTTCCAGTAACTGTTGGTTGTTGGATAATTCCTGAGTGACCAGCGAACTTCCCTTTAGAAAATAAAAAATTACACAAATCACGTCAGAATGTACAAATAGTGTTTATGACCCGTTTTGTACACAAATGGTACTGGTCAGATTAACTAATGCACACAATTACGTGCGGTACAATCGTTCAGCACATAAGCAACTAATCTTATGTGCAGAGCGACCAGTGGAATCGAAAATTGCGGCTGCGAATTCCTTCAGCATGAGCTTTAATGGCCTATATGGGTTCTGCACCAACCCCCTGAGTTGTGCTCTTTTCTCTATTTATAGCGGACTTCCTTGTCTGCTGTACCTGGACCTCCTGGTCAATTCCGGACCTCCTGGTCTGTGCTACAATAGACCTCCTGGTCTGCTATACTCTAATGCTCAGATTTTTATGTTTAACAGGGGATGCCTCCCTTGCCACCATGCACGTCACTTACATGTATGTACCCTGCGAGAACTCGACTTCTTGTGGTTCAAACCTCAAAAATTGTATAAACTTATATATGCAAACACTCACTCACCACATGTACACTTTTGTTTCTATTTCTATTTCTGCGCAGAAATTTTCTTTCCTTTAGACCAGATGTGTTGTAAATTTGGAGAAGGATCTGTTAGTCTAAATTTCGGACACTAAAATAGATTTGCGCTATTTATCGCGTTGCCACCTTTTCGCTTGTTACAATAACACTAGCGTGTGATTTGAGTTACGTGGGCATACCCGGACGCTCCGTTGCGTAATATACGCTGCGTGCGTCGGCCTTTGAGTTGCGTACGCGAGTCTCACCCTTTGTTAGAGACACGTGTATACAAAGCAAATATCCACCGTAACACAATTTTACACGTTTATCAATGTAGGTGATCCTCGATCATCTACCGAACACCACACCAATCTCTCCTTGTATCTTTAGGTAGAGCTGCGTGTGTGCTTTGCAATTTATCTCTTAATGTATTACTTTTATACTTTAACTATGAAATAGCGACAAATCTCTCTTAGCACGTTTATCAATTATAAAATGGCAAACAGAAGAGTGATATATGAAAATACACGAAAATGAAAAGAAATGCAGATATGTGCGTGCGTGCGTACGCAAGACAGAAATAAACAGTTTTAAAAGACACTAGCGTGTTGTTCTTACCTCCGGTTCCGGATTCCTTCAGCACCCTTTACTAAGCGAAGCAGACGCTTATCCAGACAGCACTACGAGGAATATGATCTCCCGCCCTTTGCTGATGGATAATGTCTGCTGAAATTACCTAGTACAGATATGTGAAGGACGGGCGAGCCGCCAATTGATAAAGCTAAATATTTATCTTACTTAAAACCCTTTAAGAGGCCTAAGAACACTGTACGCTATTGACGTCTGGAGTACCGTAAGGGTACGCACGTTGCGTAACAATCGCTTAGCCGTAGTCGAGACGCTCACGCGTTACGTTCGCTCACGGCCAAGAGATCACAGGCAGGCCCGCTATTGGCTGCCGACTAACGTTATGGTTCACTATAGCGTAGCGGACGCTCGGGACCACGAGGAGATCACCAGCGGCGCAGACGCTCACAATGTTAAACCTTTACATGTAAACCATGAACAATGTATTATACAGAAAAACCTTAGTGTAATGGTGGGGTGTAGATGCAACACAATGTAACCTTATTAACTTAAAGCTGTTCGAGCGTCTCCGACGCTCTGAGAATACTTAACACTATAAGAAATACACAAATACCGGGCTTAGGGTCTAACGCCTTATATGAATGTTATACTTGCAAAAGAATAATACAATACAAGTCATACACTACCAATATAACATAGACTAACTAACCAGATAACTACACAGGAAATACAATACAATACAAGTACGTTTAAGGAAAAATGAGAGAAAGAGGAGAAGAGAGAGAGAGAGAGAGATATGGCCCACAATACCAATAAAGACAATATGATTGCGGAGAAAACTTACGCACAAGGGGAACGATCGCATGCGCCTCTGGATATCCAGCTCCCGATTATCAGCAATGAGAACTGTTGAAGAGTGAGTGCTGGATAGGATCGGCTTGTCTATTTATGCCCCACACACAATGCAATTCAATGGTCCCTACAATCTCATTGTTCATTGGACACAGGAATTCGTCTTCGCATTATAACAAAAGGTCATAGGTTGATTCATACAGGTGGGCTGTGACTATTTCCAACTGCTCAGGTGGGTGGGAAACTAGGTTTCCCGCCGCATGGATAAGTAAGTGCAAATAATAGTAAAAGTACATAAACTTCTCATGTCCATAACTATTCGCACGAGCGATTAATCTGCTCCAAACCAACACCGGAATATTGCTAATTAAATACTCTTCCGATGGATACTAAACACCACTGTATGACTCATGTCTGACCCTTCGTATCAAACAAAGAGGGATCTCTATGTCCATGAACATGCTATATTAACTAAACTTTCAGAATCTATCAAAGGGACCATAATCTACAAAATACATTATATAGTTAAAATATGTTACGAACGAGTCGCCCGCCAGACGCACATAAACTTTACCGTAAATGCGCACACTGTGCGCCCGCGGGTGCACGCAACAGCGAGTATGCGCACGCACGGCAGGGCTCATGAACGTGCAACAGGCACTCGCATGAGGTGCAAATATGGCAGTGTGTAGCGTGATATTTTTCTGACTTTGACAACTGATTGTCCTATTTTAATAATTCTTCTTATCACCACATTGTGATTATTTAAAATTAATATTATTGTTAATAATAATAATTATTATTATTATAAATTAACTAGATTTAAATTAAATTAATATAAATAAACTCTACAAACTTGTATAGCGAACCTACTGCATATTAAATATATCTTTGAGGAACAGAAGATTTTGATCCAAAATAAATTAAAATCATGATTACAGCATCTAAAATATTGTCTTTTTTTATTCTTCTTTGTCTTAATCATCTTTTTGTGAACTGAAATCTTGAACCTTGCCTAACATATCTCACAAATTAGATATGATTCCGCACCGGTTCTGAGCTTTCAAGAAAAATAGTAACAATAGTGGAGTACCAGAATGACGTATAATGTGTACGAATAATTCGTTTTTTGATGAATAAGTCTGGTGGTGCACCCAGAGTCAGGGGCGAACTAGGAAGAAAAGGAATTACAGAAGACTCTTGTGTGGGTGCACTCTTGTTTTAAATTGTTAGTATGAAAATATTAAAACATAACTTTTATTATCTCATAATTGCTAGAAAAAGATCCACACTTTTATAATCCACTACAATTAATTAAACAAACTATATTGTTACCCATGTAGACCACCAACATCTCTGAGAGGTGTCACCTCTATTTGATGGGTCTATTGGGAATTTTTATCTCACAAAAAAATTGGAAATGTTCTGGTTAGTCTATGTTATTAGACTTCAGGAGGGATGTAGACACTCAGGCTCTACACCCTGATCCTATCTCACCAGCACAAGCTCAGCTTGTATTAATAGGACCTCCAAGGGTCATTGATCCGAAGTATTATCAGGAGTATAGATCCTTATTCGCATTGGCAAATGTCAGATCTGTGACATGTCAAGGAAGACGGTACTTGGAGAGAGTTAAAGTTTAAGTGACACAGGTCAGATAGATGAGCAGAAAGAGATGATTGAAGAAAATGTGGTGATCCTGCTGTTGGTTTCGAGTCGAGAAGGTCACGAATTACAACACCGGGTATTCTCTGGGGGTCACCCTCACAGATACTGACCCAGCCCACCACCGTTTTGCTTCCAAGATCGGACGAGATCGGGCTCTGTCGGTGGGGTATGGTAGTAATTCCTTGGGCCTTCTATAGCCGACTCACCAATGAGAGTGCACCTAAGGAAGATTCGGGAGAGAGAGAGAGCAGATAAGGGCGGATCTGCTGTCCATGTTAGGCACAGGGTAACCTGTGGATCATGGATGAGAGTCCGCAGATATATGGAGAGGAATAAAGGTATAGAAAGAAGAAAGAAAGCTTGGTGTCAAGACAAAATGCTGTCAGAAATTGACAGTGATGAGTACACATAAAATCAGGTAACTGAGAATATCAGGTTATATTCAGTAATTACTCTATTGACGGAAAATAGAGATAACGAGTAATGGAAAAGAGAGATTGATACACAGCCCCTGAGGGGTACTCGTCATCACACTTATTCACACCTATACTACAAAGGGCAAATACACAAATACTGGCCCTCATTCCGAGTTGATCGGTCGCAAGGCGAATTTAGCAGAGTTACACACGCTAAGCCGCCGCCTACTGGGAGTGAATCTTAGCTTCTTAAAATTGTGACCGATGTATTCGCAATATTGCGATTACTAACTACTTAGCAGTTTCAGAGTAGCTCCAGACTTACTCTGCCTGTGCGATCATTTCAGTGCTTGTCGTTCCTGGTTGACGTCACAAACACACCCAGCGTTCGCCCAGGCACTCCCACCGTTTCCCCGGCCACTCCTGCGTTTTTTCCGGAAACGGTAGCGTTTTCAGCCACACGCCCCTGAAACGCCGTGTTTCCGCCCAGTAACACCCATTTCCTGTCAATCACATTACGATCGCCGGAGCGATGAAAAAGCCGTGAGTAAAAATACTTTCTTCATAGTAAAGTTACTTGGCGCAGTCGCAGTGCGAACATTGCGCATGCGTACTAAGCGGATTTTCACTGCGATGCGATGAAAAATACCGAGCGAACAACTCGGAATGAGGGCCACTATGTATACCATATCACATAACTGGTGAAATAAGAAAAATAGCGGTGTGATAATCCTGCCTGGATTCCTAGATAAACCTGATTAGGTCTGATTAATATCTTATATAGAGCTACAGAGCTATAACATCAAGCATTAGTATACAGGTGTTTCAAGTGATCCACAATCTCGGATGTGTATAGGGGGTATCCCTGTTGACAGTATAATCGAGAGTGGGGGTAGACAGGCCCCTAGGATGCTGACTTATAAAATGCTTAGACAAATGTCATTATTAATTCTGTACTCAATGCTATCTAGACAAGGTTACTAAAATAATATAAAAGTAGTTGGGATAATATTGCTGAAACACGTAGCAATAACAATTTAAGAGAAAAAAGGAAAAACAAGGGAGGGGGGGGGGGAAATGGTGAGGAAAATGTATAGTAACAATCACTGCCCAGATCCCTGGGCTGCCCTGATGACAAAGGGGGGCATGTCGGATTGCTGCTTGGGTATGTGGGATCAAATGAAGAATCAATCCCAGAAGAAAAAAAAAAAAATATATATATAGAAAAGTGTACCGGTCCCTGCCCAGGTCCCTGGGTCAGTCACTAAATAACGGGATGCAAAATTCCACTACTTCAGTCCTTGGTTAATGTTGAAGTGATTCATGCTGGGATGCTGGGATAGGTCATGCTGAAATGCTGGAAAACGCGTTTCACCCGTCCTGCGGGCTTGTTCACTTCCAATGCTGCACTTCCTTAGGTGCACTCTCATTGGTGAGTCGGCTATAGAAGGCCCAAGGAATTACTACCATACCCCACCGACAGAGCCCGATCTCGTCCGATCTTGGAAGCAAAACGGTGGTGGGCTGGGTCAGTATCTGTGAGGGTGACCCCCAGAGAATACCCGGTGTTGTAATTCGTGACCTTCTCGACTCGAAACCAACAGCAGGATCACCACATTTTCTTCAATCATCTCTTTCTGCTCATCTATCTGACCTGTGTCACTTAAACTTTAACTCTCTCCAAGTACCGTCTTCCTTGACATGTCACAGATCTGACATTTGCCAATGCGAATAAGGATCTATACTCCTGATAATACTTTGGATCAATGACCCTTGGAGGTCCTATATTAATACAAGCTGAGCTTGTGCTGGTGAGATAGGATCAGGGTGTAGAGCCTGAGTGTCTACATCCCTCCTGAAGTCTAATAACATAGACTAACCAGAACATTTCCAATTTTTTTGTGAGATAAAAATTCCCAATAGACCCATCAAATAGAGGTGACACCTCTCATAGATGTTGGTGGTCTACATGGGTAACAATATAGTTTGTTTAATTAATTGTAGTGGATTATAAAAGTGTGGATCTTTTTCTAGCAATTATGAGATAATAAAAGTTATGTTTTAATATTTTCATACTAACAATTTAAAACAAGAGTGCACCCACACAAGAGTCTTCTGTAATTCCTTTTCTACCTTGCCTAACATGTCGGCTTTTTAAATACATTCCTTTTTTTAATATTTTGTGCTGTGTCCGTCCTCCCAGTATATACATACAAGGGCTGCACCTTCTCCGTCCAGCTACCTCAGTGCAAACTTTTGGCCTAAACTGGATTAAAAAAATGGGGCTAATTCAGACCTGATCGCTAGGCTGCGTTTTCGTAGAGCGGGGGGTCAGGTCTAAACTGCCCATGTGTATGCACCGCAATGCGCAGGCGTGTCGCACTGGTACAAGGCGAATTGCCGCTCACCGATGGGTTTGTGCAAAGGATCCGTTCACACTGGCGTTCGCAAGGAGATTGACAGGAATAAGGCATTTGTGGGTGTCAACTGACCATTTTCTGGGAGTGTCCAAGCGTTTGCAGGGAGGGTTCCTGACGTCAATTCCGGTACCGGACAGGCTGAAGTGTTCGCAGCGGCTGAGTAAGTCCTGGGCTACTCAGAGACTGCACAAAATTTGTTTGTACAGCTCTGCTACACATGCGTTCGCACACTTGCCCAGCTAAAATACACTCCCCTATGGGCGGCGACTATGCGAACGCAGGACTGCAAAAAAACCCTAGCGAGCGAACAGGTCTGAATTAGCCTCAATATTGTGAATAGACTGGAAATGAGTGGAAATAAATGTCACTGAGTTTAATAATACTGTAGGAACAAAGACACCCCCAAATTATGTCATTTTAGCTGTTTTTATGTTTTTTATTTAAAAAAATACAGATCCCAAACCAAAACCAAAACCCGAAAGGGTGTTTTTGGCAAAACCAATACAGATCCAAAACACAAAGGTGATCCAGATCTAAAACCAAAACACAAAACCCGAAAAATGGCCTGGCGACCACCCCTAGCATAAACCTAGGTCACTTGTGTGCCAGAGCAAAGGACGGGACCAAACCTTATTTTGTATAACCATCAGCAGTTTTGTGCTTTGCTAATGAACCACTGTGTGTAACGCAAATAAATGCACTGATGCATTAGTGAGAAACAACTCGGAGGATTCTGTGCTGAATTAAAGTTCTCCGAAAAGTTAGGAAGAAATACGGGCATTGCAGCTATCACTTGTTACTAAAGCAGATATGGAGGGTTCTGCGCAGGAGCAGTTTAAGAGAGCCTGTGTGCACGCCTGTATGCATGCGCAGGTCTCCACAGCCTGTGTGCATGTGCAGGCCTCCAGAATCATGGCGCCCACCATGTTCCCGGAAACAAATCTCTACTTGCGCATGCACGAATCACTGGGAATTTGGGTGCCGCACCATTTTCCGACTGATTTCTACTGCAGCAGCACGACGCGGGACTCGGCAGAGCATGAACATGGGTGCAGGGTGTACGGTGTAGGCTCTTGTATGCACCGCACACACAGCCCCCGTTATAGATACGCCAATAGGTCTGCGCCTAATTCCTTCTGAGTGCTGCAAGTCTATTATATACAGACAGCTCTGCAGACGCCCATATCTTACATACTCCAGCCAGCCGCATCTGGCTCAGGTACATGATGGGCAGGGAGATACACATGCAAACTTCCATATGTGCATACCTCTATAGGGGAGCTGTATCAAACCTTAAAAAGGCAATGCTTTTACTAGCAAAAAATGCTTAGTAAATGCATTGCCCTTTTAAATTTTGGGCATAAACGTGATCAGAAGCGCTGGGTTGTAGAACCCGACACTTGGAAATCCCCAGGTGTCTTCCTGCATAGACCTGGCCTGGAAGTGACTCTACATCCTACGTGTTAATGAACTGGTGCAAATGGCAGTCGCTGGCAGCTCAGACCGACGTGTTAAAACTAGTGAGACCTGGGGCCATTGGATCACACTTCATATTCCCAACCCATTTTATAGCACCCCATATACTGAGCAGAGAGCATCGCTCGCTATCCAGCACACATGCAGCATGGATGACGTTTTCTTGCTCGATACGTCCCAATTATATTAGGAACACGGATGCTTGTAAATAAAGGCTAAGAACCACATGCGTGAGAGAGATGCACTAAACTTGTTTTTCTTGGCTGTCAGGATAACACGGAGGGTGGCACTGAGTATAAATATACTGTATATAACTACACGGGAGATGCAGATCTCCTCTTCTCTGCAGAGATCCAATATGATGAGATTCATTCTGTGCTTTCTGCTGGCCCTGGTCTGCGTGGAGCTGGGTAAGGTCTATATTAGTGATATCTGTACTGTCACTAATCTAATGAATAATAATAATAATAATAGTAATAATAATACCTCTACACTTATAATGTCCATAGTATTTACAGTGATCCAATATGGGGGGAATATAATAGGGTGTGAGAATCAGAAAGTGGGAGATTTTGTGAGAGTTCTGTAAATGATTGCCACTTAAAAAACAAACAAGAAAAAAAACAACAACCAGGAGAACTCTCAGAAAATCTCTCACTTTCTGATTCTCACACTCTATTACATTCCCCCCCATGATCTTGGCAGGATTTGTTGCTACAATATTTTACAGAGTTGGATCCAGAACATTATTTATTATTATTTATTTATTAGCAGTTTCTTATATAGCGCAGCAAATTCCATTGCGCTTTACAATTGGAAATAACAATGATATAACAAAACTGGGTGATACTAATAACAAACAGTCATAGAGGTAGGAAGGCCCTGCTCGCAAGCTTACACTCTATAGGGCAGGAGTGGCCGGACTTTTGGGACCTGGGCTCTACTTTTTCTTCACTTTCTACCAGCGTCAAATAATACCAATAATAACGCTCCTATTTAAAAATATCATTAATAATGATGCCATCAAATTACAGCACCAATAATAATGCGCACATTTAAAAACAGCAATAAAAATGACAACATCAAATAACCCCCCTCTGTGCGAATCTCCCCCTTTGCAGATCCCCCTCTTGTGCAGATACCCCCCTTCCCGTCCCCTGCATAATAGCCCCCTGTACAATAATCCCCTCTGTGCAGACCCCCCCTTGTGTAAAAAAAAAAACCCTTTGTGAAGACACAACGCAGTGTGCAAATCCCCCCTTTGCAGATCGTCCCTCCCCTTGTGAAGAAACCCCCCTTTGCATAACTTACCTGACAAGTTGTCATGCTGCCTATCTTCAGTCCTTCCTCTCCCTACAAACACTGGTCCCACTTTCACGCTGCATGGTCTCCCGCTGGCTGCTTCTCCTGTCATTGCCACCACCGGCTGGATCAAACTGGATCCAACTAGCGCCCAGGCACCTTACATTTCGGGTGACTGCATCCCTGGGAGCTGTGAAGAGAAGCAGCGGCGGCAGGCTCCTTACAGTTATTTTCTGTTAAGTCTGTCACGATCTACCGGCGGATGCTCTGTGAGCTACCGGTAGATCGCGATCTACCTTTTGGCCACCTAAACTATAGGGAAATTGGTATGTAAACAAGGATAGGTGCTATCTATTGCATAGTTGTCCACCAGATTGCAAAGGTTCTTGGTGGGCTGTATGATATGGTCACACAGCAATGATGAACCGGGGTCCAGAGGAAGGATGAGAAGACGTGAGGATATGTGTGGACTGTGCAGGGTGGATGCAATTTGGTAGGAAGGTTTATGAAAGTTATGTGGGCGGTTCTGGAATTTGATACGCTGCCTGAAGAGGTGAGTTTTCAGGGAACGCTTGAAGGTTTGGAGACTAGAGGAGAGTCTTATTGTGCGTGGGAGGGCATTCCCCAGACTGGGTACAGCCCAATGAAAGTCCTGCAATCGTGAGTGGGAGCGAGTAATGAGTGTGGATGAGAGACACAGATCTTGTGAAGTGCGGAGAGGTCGGGTTGGGAGATATTATGAGATGAGTGAAGAGATGTACGATGGTGCAGTTTGGTTAATGGCCTTGTGTGTGAGTAAAAGTATTTTATATAGAATACGGTAGAATACTGGTAACCAACGGAGGGACTGACAGAGCGGATCTGCAGACGATGGGTATGGGTCATTGGGTCGACTCAACTTAGGTCGACAGTCATTAGGTTGACCACTGAAGGTCGACATGGGAATTAGGTCGACATGTACTAGGTCGACAGGTGAAAAGGTCGACATGAGTTTTTGGACTGTTTTTGTTCTAGTTTTGTTAGTAAAGTGACGGGGAACCCCAATTAGTGCACCATGTCCCCTCGCCTGGCTCGCTTCGGGCAAGGTGGCTCGCTCTGCTACCGCAGCGCTCGGCACAAGTTACCGTTCCAATCGTAGTCCACATGGATAGTGAAGTATGGAAAAATCCCAAAAATTAAGAAATAAAGTGAAAAACTCATGTCGACCTATTGACCATGTCGACCTTCAGTGGTCAACCTAATGACTGTCGACTTAAGCTGTGTTGACCTATC
The DNA here is from genome assembly GCF_028390025.1 of Pseudophryne corroboree. Lineage (NCBI taxonomy): Eukaryota > Metazoa > Chordata > Amphibia > Anura > Myobatrachidae > Pseudophryne > Pseudophryne corroboree. Next base: position 30,171,428 of record NC_086448.1, on the reverse strand, counting down.
GACCGTATCCCGCAGACGATGAACGTCTAGTGAGGAAGATTATTCTCGCAGCTGCATTCAGTATGGATTGTAGTGGTGAGAGCCTATGTTTGGGAAAACCGGTCAGGAGACTATTACAATAATCAATGCGGGAGATAATGAGAGCATGGATTTGAGTTTTTGCTGTGTCTTGTGTAAGATATGGTTGTATTTTGGATATGTTTCTTAGATGTATGTAACATGACTGTGAGACAGATTTAATGTGGGGAACAAAGGACAGATCAGAGTCAGGGATGACACCTAGGCAGCGAGCTTGTGGGGTAGGGGTGATTGCCGAGTTCTTAACAGTGATAGAGATATCAGGTTGGTAACTACTATTGGCCGGTGGAAATATAATTAATTCTGTTTTGGAAATATTAAGTTTGAGGTGGCGAGATGTCATCGAAGATGAAATGGCAGAAAGGCATTCAGTGACCTGGCCCAATACAGATGGTGACAAATCAGGGGAGAATAGGTAGATCTGAGGATCATCTGCATACAGAGGATACTGAAATCCAAAAGAGCTGATTAGTTTCCCAAGAGATGAGGTATAGATAGAGAAAAGCAGAGGACCTAGGACTGAGGCTGAACATAAGGACGGGGCAGCATTATTATTATTACTTATCACCTGCCGCATTATCACTTCTCACCTGCAGCATTATTACTTCTCACCTGCAGCATTATTACTTCTCACCTGCAGCATTATTACTTCTCACCTGCAGCATTATCACTTCTCACCTGCAGCATTATTACTTATCACCTGCAGCATTATTACCTCTCACCTGCAGCATTATTACCTCTCACCTGCAGCATTATTACTTCTCACCTGCAGCATTATCACTTCTCACCTGCAGCATTATTACTTATCACCTGCAGCATTATTACCTCTCACCTGCAGCATTATTACTTCTCACCTGCAGCATTATTACTTATCACCTGCAGCATTATTACCTCTCACCTGCAGCATTATTACTTCTCACCTGCAGCATTATCACTTCTCACCTGCAGCATTATTACTTCTCACCTGCAGCATTATTACTTCTCACCTGCAGCATTATTACTTCTCACCTGCAGCATTATCACTTCTCATCTGCAGCATTATTACTTCTCACCTGCAGCATTATTACTTATCACCTGCAGCATTATTACTTCTCACCTGCAGCATTATTACTTCTCACCTGCAGCATTATTACTTCTCACCTGCAGCATTATCACTTCTCATCTGCAGCATTATTACTTCTCACCTGCAGCATTATTACTTATCACCTGCAGCATTATTACCTCTCACCTGCAGCATTATTACTTCTCACCTGCAGCATTATCACTTCTCACCTGCAGCATTATTACTTCTCACCTGCAGCATTATTACTTCTCACCTGCAGCATTATCACTTCTCATCTGCAGCATTATTACTTCTCACCTGCAGCATTATTACTTCTCACCTGCAGCATTATTACTTCTCACCTGCAGCATTATTTCTTATCACCTGCACAATTATCACGTCTAACCTGCAGCATTATTACTTATCAATCACCTGCAGCATTATTACTTATCACCTGTAGCATTATCACTTATCACCTACAGAATTATTACTTATCACCTGCAGCATTATTACTTATCACCTGCAGCATTATTACTTATCAATCACCTGCAGCATTATTACTTATCAATCACCTGCAGCATTATTACTTATCACCTGCAGCATTATTACTTCTCACCTCCAGCATTATTACTTCTCACCTGCAGCATTATTTCTTATCACCTCCAGCATTATTACTTCTCACCTGCAGCATTAGCACTTCTCACCTGCAGGCTGCAGCATTATTACTTCTCACCTGCAGCATTATTACTTCTCACCTGCAGCATTATCACTTCTCACCTACAGCATTATTACTTCTCACCTGCAGCATTATTTCTTATCACCTGCACAATTATCACTTCTCACCTGCAGCATTATTACTTATCAATCATCTGCAGCATTATTACTTATCACCTGCAGTATTATCACTTATCACCTACAGCATTATTACTTCTCACCTGGAGCATTGATACTTATCACCTGCAGCATTATCACTTATCATCTGCAGCATTATCCCTGATTATAAGGCATAATGTACTCATCACAGTAAGTTATTATAGATTTCAGAAGTCACCTTGGCTATCAATGACCTGTATATGATTATACAGATTTTGATGACTTATTATAAGCATATAATACACTACAATTAGAAGCACAATATCCCATATATCATTTTGCGCTATTTCATATTCAATACTTCAGATTCATACACTGATAGGTAATACTGTATATAGAGGAGATTTTGTATTTCATTCACATTGTATTCTATTTATTTGCCATATCAGACGGAGCATTGTACTAAAGTCTGCCGCTGCTAACGCCCTATGGCTAATGGTCAGAACGCCCGCTATTCCTCCACCTAGCTAATGCATGGAAGGATCACTGATCACTGTGCAATAAATATATCATTTTAAATTCAATCTGTTACATGAATCAGTGGTGTGTTTTTTTTCTTGTGATGTCACAGTCTGTTCCCTGGAGTGTTACGTGTGTCTGACACCCACGCCAAGCGATGACTGCACGGTCAGCAAGAATTGCTCCCAGCAACAGAAGTGGTGCAGGAGTGAAGTCTATGGCCCCATATCCACTGGTAAGTTGGACTTTCTGGACAAAATAAATTTCCATTGTAATACATTTCCATTGAAATACAGTTCCATTGAAATACAGTTCCATTGTAATACATTTCCATTGAAACTGCAGATTTCATCGTGTAATCGGGAAAAATAACAAGAAGAAAAGATGAAAACAATACTTTTGGTAGCACGTTCCACCTATACTGTAGCTTGCATTCATAAGTTAGACTTGTAAAAATTGCGTTCTGGTTTAAGGCTGTGACATTTGTGAGTGGTACTTACACAGATCATTGGGCCTGATTCAAAGTTTTACACTATTGCACAGCTGCAAGGAAGCGGGTGTGCAATCATTGGTGGTTTTATTTGCGGGCTAGCAGGGCAGGCAGACAGGCTGCTGCGGCATGATGGTGCTAGCACCATGAATTGCATGCACCCATCCGCTGCACACACCGTGCTTGGCTGACCGCCTCTTGTTGCCCACCGCCGCCTCTCGTTGCAAGCCCACCATCTCTCGCTGCCCGCCTCTCGTTGCAAGCCCACCATCTCTCGTTGCAAGCCCACCATCTCTCGCTGCCTGCCCCCCCTCACCTCATGTGAAGCAAGGCGAAAGTTTGGTAAGAGCCGGGGGACCTACAGGCAACGGCACACAAACACACACTTGCACACACACAAACAAACACACACACACACACACACACACACACACACACACACACACACACACACACATTCTCTTTCTAGAGGGGCTCTACCTGGTGCAATGTGTATAATGGGCTACCTGGTGCAATGTTTATAAGGGGCTACCTGGTGCAATATGTATAAGAGGCTCTACCTGGTGCAATGTGTATAAGGGGCTACCTGGTGCAATGTGTATAAGGGGCTACCTGGGCAATGTGTATAGGACTACCTGATGCAGGGTGTATAAGAGGCTCTACCTGGTGCAATGTGTATAAGGGGCTACCTGGTGCAATGTGTATAAGGAGCTCTGCCTGGCATAACGTGTGTAATGGGCTCTACCTGATGCAATGTGTTTAAAGGGCTATAGCTGGCATAACATGTTTAAGGGGCTGTACCTGGTGCAACGTGTATAAGGGGCTCTAACTGTCACAATGTGTAAAAGGGGCTCTACTTGTCGCAATGTGTATAAGGAGCTCTACCTGGCGTAACGTGTGTAAGGGCCCTACCTGGTGCAACATGTATAAAAGGGTCTCTACCTGGCGTAACTTGCATAAGGGGCTCTACATGGTGCACTGTGTATTAGAGGCTCTACATGGCGCAACATGTATAAGAGGTTCTACCTGGTGTAACATGTACAAGGGGCTCTGCATGGTGTGCATAAGGGGTACTACTGTGTGGTGTAATGTGACTGACGGACACTACTGAGTGGTGTAATGTGAATTGGTACTTTCTGTGGCCATGCCCCTTCCCCATGAAACCACACACGTATATTTTGGCACACACTTTTTAAGGAACGGATCCGGTTGCTGCCCCCTCCCTGCCCCCAAATGTCCTCAGCCTGTCAATCAGGATGGGGATTAGAGGACACTGCATTCTGCCCATATGCAGTCACTATTATCGCATGTGTATCTTCAATCTGTATACATTATGTTGTTCCTTCACATATACTTGGATTGCAGTGGATATATATTTGTCTTTTAGGGAATTAACAGTATCTTCTATACTATGTTTTATTTTCACGAAAAACTGTGATATATCCTGAAAGGTAGTAACTAGAGTAACTAAATGTGTGTTCTTACTTAGACACTAAGTTAACAGGTCGGCAATTGTACATGCTTTGGAACGCAGACAGCCTGTATATCGCTTGTTAATAAATAACGGACCCTCTACCTGTGTGTATTTTTCCTTTGATATACCAACAGTGGGAGAACTCGTATAATACTGATTTTATATTCTGTACTCCTTTCACTGCCAATAGTTATTTTATGAGGTCGTCGACCTTTTCACCGTTATTCTCTCAGCTTTGCGTTCCCCACCAGATGTCGCGCTATCCAATAGAGAAAAAAAGGTCACAAAATTATTTTTCTGTAAACACCTATTGGAATTAAAAAATGTACAATACTGGGTCATAGTATAAATGTCTGTTACTGTCCCAAAGAAAAATATTTTGTGCTTTTAAAATGATTCCTGTCGCGGATTTGTGCATTTTTGCCCTAATTTATCAATGAGTGATACATTTCACTGTGAGTGATAAATTGCACCAGCCAATCAGCTCCTAACTTCCATGTCACAGGCTGAGTGTTGAAAAATGACAGTTAGGAGCGGATTGGCAGGTGCAGTTTATCACTCACAGAGAAATGTATCACTCATTGATAAATAAGGGCATTTTTTTTTTAAGTAAACAAATGATGATAGGAAACTTTTTTTCATATAAATAGAAACAAATAAAACAAAAACATTACAATAAATGTAGAACAATGGGTGACATGATAGGATCAGCGTTTCTTCTCTCAGTAGGCAACCTGTAGCACTCCGGCTGCTGTGGAACTATATGCCAGAATGCCCTGCCACAGTTTAGCATGCCCTAACAGAAAATCTGGGGCAAGGTATGCTGGCATAGTAGTTGGAGTGCCACAGATTGCCTAGCCCAGTGGTTCTCAAACTGTGTGCCGTTGGGACCCTGGGGTGCCTCTGGTTACCTGCAGGGGTGCCTTGGTTAGGTGGTCCAGGACCAATTTCAATCATTTATGGTCAATACAATAGAGAAAACCAGTATTAGTGGCTGCCAGTCATAAAATATGTGGTAAACAGAAGTGAATCCTGTCCCTCACCACATAATTAAACCTAAGGATGACATCTAAATCTTTTCTAAATTTCTCAATAAGAATCTTTTGGTTTAGGGGTGCCGTGAAGAAAATTCTGACACTCTAGAGCGCCATGATTCAAAAAGTTTGGGAACCACTGGCCTAGCCGTTGCCTAGCCCTACAAATGTCTTGATATGACAATTAGGCAGATCAGACAATGTATCTGGTATGGCGGGATCAGTGTGTGCCCGTGTGCAGCGCTCCCCCCTGAGGGGGACACTATCCATTATGACTGGTCACCATTAATAATTATTGTATCTCTGTAGACATGTGACTGTGTCAGCATTTTAGTTGTCTACATTTTGACCATGCCAACATTATCACTGTTGACATTTTGGTGTCGACCTTACAACTATCTAGATTTTTATTGTCTATATTTTGAGTACATCTTGCACATATACTATAACAGTTGTAAAACGGGTACTGAAATAAGGACTCGCAGGCAGGTTTTCTGGTTACAACACAGTGTCTGACTCTTTACTGGCATCAGACACTGTAACACAGCATACTCAGGCTTGGGCTTGATCACACAGGTACATACAGAAAATAAACAAATGAACATAAGAGGTCCTAGCACTTCCCGTGCTCAATAGTGATTCTGCTGCAGTGGCTTGCAGCCACACATGCCATGTTTTCCAGGCACGGCCAAAATCCACAGTCCCTGGAGCTACAAGTTGTTCCCTGCTCACTGGCCTCTAACAGGCATCAGCGCCCAGAACTCTGGGTAAATGGGATTCTTAAACCCGTCTCCTGCACCTGACTTCCTGATGTCTCAGGGGGAGCTGGAAATCCTGGACCTCTCTTTCTCCTTTCTCCAGTTGCAGCTGTGCAATTCAGAAAGCCCAGAATTATAAACCTCCACTTCAGGTGCAGAATGTGCAGCAGGGACGTGCGGTGAGCTAAATGGCTCAGGAGGCACTGGCTAACCCCAGAGCCAAAATTCCATGCAATATATGAGCCAAAGGGTACATCTGGGCATTATACACAGGTGCAGCATTATAAACTCCTGGAAATTTGGTGAGTTTTGATCAGAGATGTGCAGAAAAGATACACTGCCTCACCTGCCATAGACTTTTTACTCCAGAGTTTGGGCTATAAAAATCACTAGAATAATGCAAAGAAGGTATTTCAAACAAATTATTAGTATTTTTCATATACTTTATTCAGTCAAAACTCTGGTTTAAACGTAAGTATAACAGGAAAGGCTCTGCCTCACCTGCCTCACCCCACCGCACGTCACTGATGTGCAGGCCTTGTTTTCTTCTTTCTTGGAGGGAGCTGATCCCACCAGAATGTGGACAATTTTGGTGAGACACAAGCCCTCTCACCACACAGTATAATATATTGATAGTCCAACATAGCATCACAGTACAATATACTATCACAGAACAATATACTATAACAGTACAACAGACCAACAGTATAATATACTATCACAGTACCATAGACCAACAGTACTATGTACTATCACAGTACAATATACTATCACAGTACAATAGACCAACTGTACAATATACTATCACAGTACAATATACTGTCACAGTACAATAGACCAACTGTACAATATACTGTCACAGTACAATATACTGTCACAGTACAATAGACCAACTGTACAATATACTGTCACAGTACAATATAATGTCACAGTACAATAGACCAACAGTACACTATACTATCACAGTACAATATAATGTCACAGTACAATAGACCAACAGTACAATATACTATCACAGTAAAATAGACCAACTGTACAATATACTGTCACAGTACAATATAATGTCACAGTACAATAGACCAACAGTACAATATACTGTCACAGTACAATATAATGTCACAGTACAATAGACCAACAGTACAATATACTGTCACAGTACAATAGACCAACTGTACAACATACTGTCACAGTACAATAGACCAACTGTACAATATAATGTCACAGTACAATAGACCAACAGTACACTATACTATCACAGTACAATATAATGTCACAGTACAATAGACCAACAGTACAATATACTATCACAGTAAAATAGACCAACTGTACAATATACTGTCACAGTACAATATAATGTCACAGTACAATAGACCAACAGTACAATATACTGTCACAGTACAATATAATGTCACAGTACAATAGACCAACAGTACAATATACTGTCACAGTACAATAGACCAACTGTACAATATACTGTCACAGTACAATATACTATCACAGTACAATAGACCAACTGTACAATATACTGTCACAGTACAATATAATGTCACAGTACAATAGACCAACAGTACAATATATATACTGTAAAGTGGTATAGAGCTAAAAATTGTGCAACCCTGCTGGATGCAGCCTCTGGTGCAGAAAAACAGCCTTCACCAAACTCAAAAATAAATCAAATGCAATTTCTAAGGACTACCACACAATGGCGCCACCAGCCAATAATAAGGAAGTGATACAATGTTCTTACATAAAGAATGTCCAAAGTATCCAGTAATTGGATTTCCTTAATACTAGAACTCAAGAAGATAAAAACATAGTGCAATATTGTTTTAAAACAGTACACTTGTTTATTTGAAAAACCACCCTCACATCTTAACTGATGCAATAGGCATATAAAACCGTACAGGTGTCGCCATTCTCTTTGGACTCCACAGAAGTTTTTCTCTTTGATACTAAAAAACTTGAAAAAATCACACTCGCATAAGATAAAGATAAAAGAGCATATAGCAACATCAGGGAAGCATCTGATAAAGGACGTTTTGGTCCGAAAACGCGTTCAAGCACGGGACACCATCACACCGGACATCACATCTTGGTAGCTGGGACGTGGAAAGTCTGTCTGCTTTAATAAAGGATTTCTCTCCCTGATGTTGATGATCCTAGATGGGATTTATTCCCAATGGTGATATATGCTCTTTTATCTTTATCTTATGTGAGTGTGATTGTATTAAATTGTTTTTATTCTTCCAAACAATCTTGCACTACGATTTCTACCTTGTATAAAGTGCTGCAGTTCTATGCCTCGCAGGCTCCTCCCCTATTTGCCTCAGCTTGGGAAAAATATTTGAATCTCTCCCTATCGGACAAAGAATGGGAAGCAATTTTCCTTAAAGCTCATAGCAGCTCTGTTTGTATTCAGGTTAGGGAAACTCAATATAAAATATGAAGGCGTTGGTATAGACATCCCTCTCGTTTACATGCTATGTATCCCACTGTGTCAGATGAATGTTGGAGATGTTAACAGGCTACTGGCACTCTGTTACATATTTGGTGGGAATGCCCCTTGCTCCGACCCTTCTGGGACTATTGTTACTTCCCAGGATATCATTAAGGCCAGGGCCGGTTCCGGGGCTTCTGGCGACCCGGGCGGCATTAGGGGGCGTGGCTTCGTACAGGGGGCGTGGTCATTTACGCCCCCTGTACAGACTGAAATGATGTGCGGTGCGCGATGACATCATCGCGCACCGCACAGTAAAGGACCTCTCCACGAAGGGAAACTGGACGCGTACGCGTCTAGTTTCCCTTCCCAGCGGCAGCGGGGGGCAGCGGCCAGCCGCAGCAGGGGGGCAGCGGGGGGCACACAGCAGCAGCGGATCTTGCCCTGGTGCGGCGCCCTCCGGATGGCGCCCTGCGCCCTCCAGAAGGCGGCGCCCCGGGCAAAAGTCCGCTACTGATTAAGGCCACTGTTCCTACTACCCCTGCCTTTTGGCTGTTGACCCACTCACCACTGTCGTTGTCACATTATAAATGATCCTTACTTCGTCACTTAAGTAATGCCACCCACGTGGTTATACCCACCCTTTGGAGATCCCTTACCCCTCCCACTCAAAGACAATGGTTCGCTAGAATTGAGTTCTATATGAATATGGATGATATCCTTCTAGCTTCTAGAATTAAATTATTTGTTTTTTATTACCATTTGGCTTCCCTGGCTGAACTATAAATCCTCATCGACCTATAAATAATAATATTATGTTTTTTCGACTCAGGATATAAATTAGGTGACTATTTCCTGAGACAGTTTGGATGGTTTCTCTTACCAATAATCCCCTGTGTTAGATCACTACTCTCTCCCTTTTCTTTTCTTTGTTTTCTCTTTCTTCTTTTTCCCTAACCCTCCCTATTCCACCCTTCTCTCCCTCATGGAAGTACTTTGATTTCATATGACAATGTGTATGTTTTTTTAACCCTACTAATTATCTGTTGGATTTGTATTTTTATTGTGCCATGCTACTTGATACGTATGGGTTTACTTTAGCCACTTGCGATGTATAATTTTTGTCAAGCTGTTGGCCTTTTTGTTCTTGCTTTGGAATGTACTTCCTCATTTATTCAATAAAAACAGATTAAAAAAGCAAAAACAAAAAAAACACACCTTTTCAAGGCCCTGATGTTGCCATTGTTGGCGGCCTACCCCCCCCCCCCCCCCCCCCACCACCACCTATTCTCAAATCGGGACAGAAGTCATGATGGCGAGACAGTCTCCTCATATCCCGGCTCCTATTTGCTATGTAGGGTGCACAGACATCGCATGGCATGACGTGGACAGTGGCAGCACAAGTGTGGTCCTGACTTTAGACACTTTTGCAGTAGTTACTTTGAAGGTGTAAGATTCCTGGCAATGAGGAAAAGGATGCGCAGGTGGATAGCGCAATGCGCCGGTAACTGCAGAGATGGAACTAGCCGCAATTAACTTTACGGAACTTTGCTGCATGTAATAACAGCACCGTAATAGAGGATTTCTCGTTGCAGCATTACCAGCAGCAGGGAAATAATCTTCCTCTTATGTGTTATCTTGTGAGTCACATCATTAGTTTCTAGTGGAATTAGGTCCCGATCCAGACGTGATCGCTGAGGTGCTTTTTGCACAGCGGGCAATTATCGATTGACTGTGCATGCGAATGCACCGCAATGCGCACGTGCGTCGCCAAATAACAACAGGTATTGCCGAACGGCGACAGGTTGGTGCGAATATTTAGATCGCACGGGTGTTCGCAAGCTGACTGACAGGAAGAGGCCATTTGTGGGTGGTAACGGACCGTTTTCTGGGAGTGTCTGGGAAAACGCAGGCGCGCCCAAGCGTTTTCAGGGCGGGTGTGTGACGGCAGCTCCGGCCCCGATCAGCCTGTTCTCATCACACTGTAGGAGTAAGTCCGGGGCTGCTCACGTACTGGTAAAATCATTCGATGGTGAGTGAGGTGGGAACGGATTTGCAGCTGTCCGCTGACTGAGTGATATTTGTAGCACGGCGTACACATGGGATCGCACACTTGCACGGTCAAATTTACACTCCTCTTGGGCGGCGACTATCTGATAGCAGTAGTGATGAGCTGCCCAGCGATCCGGTCTGAATCCCCCCCTTAATTATCACTGTTACAAAAAGGGTACATGGAAAAGTTGATGTGATTCGCACATCAGACGTGATTTACGTAACCACTTACCTGGCTAACATTTGGTCCAAAAATGTCCGCAAAATTACATGAAAGTGACTAATTCTTTGCTTTTGTTATTTACTATTGAAAAGAAAACAACATTACGGCAATTTTAATGATACATGAATATTGTGTTCTTCTTTTTAGGTTTTCCCTTCACAGACAGTAAGTACGTGGTCAGAAACTGCGCAGAGAAATGTGAGCCCACCAATCCCAACAGTCTGGGAATTGTACATCCAGTTTACTGCTGCCAAGAGAACAGATGCCTCCCGTTAATTGCCACAAATGGCGCAAAGAGGATCCACAGCAGTCAATGGGCCCTGGCTGCCGTCGCAGGTTACGCCATCACTGCGCTCCGAGCCGCATTATGATTTGAGCTCATAGGGACGGTGTGGGCGAGCGACTGTTTGTACATCCCTAGCAAACGTAAAGTCAAGACATAAAAAAAAGAAAACACTAAAACAAGACGCTCCGCCGCGGACACAACGTGCGGAACGGTCGGGCGAAGGCACTTCATAACCAGTAACATTTCCTCAAACCCCACGGGAAATGGGTGATGTTCCACCGCTACCGTAACACAGCAAACATCGGAGAATGGAATCGCCCCCTAATTGTTACATCTGTTGTTGTTGCTGAATGTCATGTCTTTGGAGCATACTGTATATTGGGGGTAATTCTGAGTTGATCGCAGCAGGATTTTTGATAGCAATTGGGCAAAACCATGTGCACTGCAGGGGAGGCAGATATAACATGTGCAGAGAGAGTTAGATTTGGATGGGTTATTTTGTTTCTGTGCAGGGTAAATACTGGCTGCTTTATTTTTACACTGCAAGTTAGATTTCAGTTTGAATACACCCCACCCAAATCTCTCTCTCTCTGCACATGTTACATCTGCCCCACCTGCAGTGCACATGGTTTTGCCCAACTGCTAACATATTTGCTGCTGCGATCAACTCAGAATGACCCTCTTTGCTAGATGATGTATATTAACGCATGCCTCCAAAAGATTCCTTTAACAATAAAGAAAGCATGGTTGTTGTGACTCAGGTACGGGATCTCGAACCACGGATCACTGTACAATAATTATGTTTTTATTCCTGTGTCGTTAAAAAAAAAAATTCAAACAAGCAACTGAATTGTCAGAATTCTAAAGCCCCTACTGCGGGGCCCGGATTGCTGGGTTATAAACGAGCTTACATGTTATGGTCACAAGTAAATGATCATGATGTGATAACGCAGGGACTGATTCCAGTTTGACGCTGTTAGCATCGCCGCTGTGGGTGTGTCCAGTGCTGTGTGCAAAACCATGTGCACTGCAGGTGGGGCAGATGTAACATGTACAGAGAGAGTTAGATTTGGGTGTGTTATTTTGTTTCTGCGCAGGGTAAATACTGTCCGCTTTATTTTTACACTGCAGTTTAGATTTCAGTTTCAACACACCCCACCCAAATCTAACTCTCTCTGCACATGTTACATCTGCCCCACCTGCACTGACATGGTTTTGCCCATTAGAGAGACTCCAGAGTGTTAGCCAGCATGTGTCTATTCACAGGACAGGGAGGATTTTAGGACTTCTTGCTGCTACCTCATAGAAGGGAGACCAAAACCAGGAGAGTGGTCTCAGTCGCAGTGCCCCTGGAGTCTTGGGATAATGAGGGTCATTTCGAGTTGATTGCATGCTGCCGATTTTCATTGCGCTGCAGTCAGGTCTCTACTGCGCATGCGTATGTACCGCAATGAGCACGCGCGTCGTACGGGTACAATACGGATTTAACGAAGAATCCATACGCACAGCCGATCGCAAGAAGATTGACAGAAAGAGGGCGTTTATGGGTGTCAACTGACCATTTTCTGGGAGTGGTAGGGAAAACGCAGGTGTCTTCGGGCGTTTGGAGGGCGGGTGTGTGACATCAATCCCGGCACCAAAAAGACTGAAGTGATCGCAAGGGCTGAGTAAGTTCAGACCTACTCTGAAGGCGTTCGCACACTTGCGAAGCGAAAATACACTCCCCCGTAGGCGGCGACTATGCGTTTGCACGGCTGCTAAAAACAGCTACCGGCGATCAACTCGGAATGAGGGCCAATATTGGAGGGACCACACACATATTCTCCAATAAACCTAAAGGATAGAGCCTTAGAGACTCCTAGGTCGCCACCTAGTGGCTAGATCATATATTGTTTCTATATATTTCTTATGTCATACAGCATTTGGGCCTAATTCAGACTTGATCGATTCAGCTGCATCGATCGCAGTGTGAATCCCTATGTGGAGTGCGCACACGCGTGCGCACCCCGGGAGCCCAGTGAGATTGACAGGCAGAGGCGGTTGCGGATCGGGAGGGGGCTATTCGCCAGGTGCAAAAGTATTGCCGCCGTGAAATGCTTTTGCACCTGTACAGGGGGGGGGGGGGGAGCCCTGATATGCGGGGCGGACTAGTCCTGTACTGGGTGTCCCCCCGCATGTCTAAGAAATTGATCAGATCTGAATTACCCCCTTTATCTCATTACGTGGTATTGTGATTATTGAATTGCGCAAAACTTATGATGAAAATTCTCTGCCAGTGTGTTTAAGAGGACGTTAAGGTTAACCCTTTTCTTATCACTAGTACAAAGATGCTTAGTAAATTTATATTGCTACGGTGATCTGTTTACGTTCCTGATTAATAAACATCCAGTCACCGTCTTAACGTGTGGTGACTTTCCTTCAGGGTTTTCCTGGGAGGGATGTTCTCCATCCTTCTGCTTAGTGTTCCAGCAGTGAGATCCGGGTGGGCCAGGCGACTCCAGCTAGAAGGTAACAGGTACGACCACCGACACCTCGCACCTGCACAGACACTCTACTTACCTCACCTGTACACCCCCTACACTATCAGCTCCAATGTCTGTCTAAAACGTAATAGGTGTAACATTGCCTCATGTTTTGAGGAAAATAGAAATGCAATTGTAATACCTATTATTTGTGGGCGACCGGGTGGCTGGTTATCATCACGCTGTCATGCTCATGGACCTGTTTTTAGAAGGAGGCCTGGGGTACCATCTGCCCCATAGCTAATCTAACCCCGAACATAGTGACAACGTTGAAGAGGACTGGCCTGCTATACCCACACCTGATCTGATAACACGATACTACTCTACACGGTGGGGGCAGATGTATTAAAGCTTAGTGGAGAGAGATAAAGTACCAACTAATCATCGTCCGATTGCCATTTTATAGTCTGTGTTTGAAACATGACAGGAGCTGTACTCTCTACTTTATCTCTCTCTGAGCTATGATACCTCTTCCCCTGTGTGTTCTCAGTGGGTTATTTATTATTCATATTGCACAACTGATAAGATAAATGCATTGTTATTACTTTACTACCAAATGGCTGCAAAATAGGATTTAAACTCATCCACTAGGAGATGAGGAATTTCATGTTCTAGAGGAATAACTCTATTACAGCAATGTGAGGTCTAAGGGGGAGATTTATCAAAGCTTGGAGAAAGATAAAATGGAGAGATAAAGTACCATCCAATCATCTCCTGTTATGCTACAGGCTGTGTTTGAAAAATGATAAGAGCTGATTGGTTGGTACTTTATCTCTCTCCACATTCTCTCTTTCTAAGCTTTGTTAAATCGACCCTCTTTCCGAGAGCCTGGAATGTGGCGCTGCCTTGTGGCACCACATACAGAGGTAGAAATGGGGGCAGGTTGGGGGGGGGGGAGCAAGGCACCCCCACTGCCCACACAAACATCGTTATGGCCCCGACTGATGGTTATTTGATGTCCAGCAATTTTCAGCTGAATATGTGATTCCAACAATGCCCATATCATTTTGATTAACGATAAGTTCATTTTAGCGCAGGTTTACAATATGGATGACTAGCTGAATACCCGTGCTTCGCTATGGAATTTCAAGTATTATAACAAGAGATGAAAAGCGCTGGTATTTAAGCAAATTTAATCTGTAGTCTCTGTGTCTTTATTTTGTTGACAACGGGATATACCTAAAGTTGACCGGTTAGTTTATCACAGAAGACCAGCAATTAGACTTACAACAGTACATGCTCCGCCCGCCGCTGCCAATGTTTGTCAGGCCGCATCTCTCAGCGGGCCTTCCCCGGATTGATGCTGTCAGAAGGCTGGTGCTGAGGAGAATAATCCACCTCCTTCTCTGCCCCATCCCGATTCTGATGCAGCCCTGCTCAGTGCTGTAACTGCTGGTGCTGAGGAGAATAATCCACCTCCTTCTCTGCCCCATCCCGATTCTGATGCTGCCCTGCTCAGTGCTGTAACTGCTGGTGCTGAGGAGAATAATCCGCCTCCTTCTCTTCCCCGTCCCGCCTCTGAAGCTGCCCTGCTCAGTGCTGTAACTGCTGGTGCTGAGGAGAATAATCCACCTCCTTCTCTGTCCCGTCCCGCCTCTGATGCTGCCCTGCTCAGTGCTGTAACTGCTGGTGCTGAGGAGAATAATCTGCCTCCTCCTCTGCCCCATCCTGCCTCTGATGCTGCCCTGCTCAGTGCTGTAACTGCTGGTGCTGAGGAGAATAATCCGCCTCCTCCTCTGCCCCGTCCTGCATCTGATGCTGCCCTGCTCAGTGCTGTAACTGCTGGTGCTGAGGAGAATAATCCGCCTCCTTCTCTGCCCCGTCCCGCCTCTGATGCTGCCCTGCTCAGTGCTGTAACTGCTGGTGCTGAGGAGAATAATCCGCCTCCTTCTCTCCCCATCCCACCTCTGATTCTGCCCTGCTCAGTGCTGTACATGCTGGTGCTAAGGAGAATAATCCGCCTCCTTCTCTCCCCATCCCGCCTCTGATGCTGCCCTGCTCAGTGTTGTAAATGCTGGTGCTGAGGAGAATAATCCACTTCCTTCTCTGCACCGTCCCGCCTCTGATGCTGCCCTGCTCAGTGCTGTAACTGCTGGTGCTTAGAGATGAGCGGGTTCGGTTCCTCGGAATCCGAACCCGCCCGAACTTCAGCTTTTTAAACACGGATCCGAGCGACTCGGATCTTCCCGCCTTGCTCGGTTAACCCGAGCGCGCCCGAACGTCATCATGACGCTGTCGGATTCTCGCGAGGCTTGGATTCTATCGCGAGACTCGGATTCTATATAAGGAGCCGCGCGTCGCCGCCATTTTCACACGTGCATTGAGATTGATAGGGAGAGGACGTGGCTGGCGTCCTCTCCATTTAGATTATAAGAGAGAGAGATTTACTGGAGCTTAGGACTAGGAGGAGTACTGTAGAAGTGTAGAGAGTGCAGAGAGTTTACTAGTGAGTGACCACCAGACAGTGCAGTTTATTTAATATATCCGTTCTCTGCCTGAAAAAAGCGATACACACAGTGACTCAGTCAGTCACATACCATATCTGTGTGCACTGCTCAGGCTCAGCCCAGTGTGCTGCATCATCTATATATATTATATATCTGTCTGACTGCTCAGCTCACACAGCTTATAATTTTGGGGGAGACTGGGGAGCACTGCAGTGCCAGTTATAGGTTATAGCAGGAGCCAGGAGTACATAATATTATATAGTGAGTGACCACCAGACAGTGCAGTTTATTTAATATATCCGTTCTCTGCCTGAAAAAAGCGATACACACAGTGACTCAGTCACATACCATATCTGTGTGCACTGCTCAGGCTCAGCCTAGTGTGCTGCATCATCTATATATATTATATATCTGTCTGACTGCTCAGCTCACACAGCTTATAATTGTGGGGGAGACTGGGGAGCACTGCAGTGCCAGTTATAGGTTATAGCAGGAGCCAGGAGTACATAATATTATATTAAAATTAAACAGTGCACACTTTTGCTGCAGGAGTGCCACTGCCAGTGTGACTGACCAGTGACCTGACCACACTGACCACCAGTATAGTTAGTAGTATACTTATATTGTGATTGCCTGAAAAAGTTAAACACTCGTCGTGTGACTTCACTTGTGTGTTGTTTTTTTTTTTATTCTATAAAAATAAAACTCATTCTGCTGACAGACAGTGTCCAGCAGGTCCGTCATTATATAATATATAATATATACCTGTCCGGCTGCAGTAGTGATATATATATATTTTTTATATCATTTATCATCCAGTCGCAGCAGACACAGTACGGTAGTTCACGGCTGTGGCTACCTCTGTGTCTGCACTCGGCAGGCAGTCCGTCCATAATTGTATACCACCTAACCGTGGGTTTTTTTTCTTCTTTATACATACATACTACTACGACATCTCTTTATCAACCAGTCTATATTAGCAGCAGACACAGTACAGTACGGTAGTTCACGGCTGTGGCTACCTCTGTGTCTGCACTCGGCAGGCAGTCCGTCCATAATTGTATACCACCTAACCGTGGTTTTTTTTTCTTTCTTCTTTATACATACATAGTTACATAGACATCTCTTTATCAACCAGTCTATATTAGCAGCAGACACAGTACAGTACGGTAGTTCACGGCTGTGGCTACCTCTGTGTCTGCACTCGGCAGGCAGTCCGTCCATAATTGTATACCACCTAACCGTGGTTTTTTTTTCTTTCTTCTTTATACATACATAGCTACATAGACATCTCTTTATCAACCAGTCTATATTAGCAGCAGACACAGTACAGTACGGTAGTTCACGGCTGTGGCTACCTCTGTGTCTGCACTCGGCAGGCAGTCCGTCCATAATTGTATACCACCTAACCGTGGTTTTTTTTTCTTTCTTCTTTATACATACATAGTTACATAGACATCTCTTTATCAACCAGTCTATATTAGCAGCAGACACAGTACAGTACGGTAGTTCACGGCTGTGGCTACCTCTGTGTCTGCACTCGGCAGGCAGTCCATCCATAATTGTATACCACCTAACCGTGGTTTTTTTTTCTTTCTTCTTTATACATACATAGTTACATAGACATCTCTTTATCAACCAGTCTATATTAGCAGCAGACACAGTACAGTACGGTAGTTCACGGCTGTGGCTACCTCTGTGTCTGCACTCGGCAGGCAGTCCGTCCATAATTGTATACCACCTAACCGTGGTTTTTTTTTCTTTCTTCTTTATACATACATACTACTACGACATCTCTTTATCAACCAGTCTATATTAGCAGCAGACACAGTACAGTACGGTAGTTCACGGCTGTGGCTACCTCTGTGTCTGCACTCGGCAGGCAGTCCGTCCATAATTGTATACCACCTAACCGTGGTTTTTTTTTCTTTCTTCTTTATACATACATAGTTACATAGACATCTCTTTATCAACCAGTCTATATTAGCAGCAGACACAGTACAGTACGGTAGTTCACGGCTGTGGCTACCTCTGTGTCTGCACTCGGCAGGCAGTCCGTCCATAATTGTATACCACCTAACCGTGGTTTTTTTTTCTTTCTTCTTTATACATACATAGCTACATAGACATCTCTTTATCAACCAGTCTATATTAGCAGCAGACACAGTACAGTACGGTAGTTCACGGCTGTGGCTACCTCTGTGTCTGCACTCGGCAGGCAGTCCGTCCATAATTGTATACCACCTAACCGTGGTTTTTTTTTCTTTCTTCTTTATACATACATAGTTACATAGACATCTCTTTATCAACCAGTCTATATTAGCAGCAGACACAGTACAGTACGGTAGTTCACGGCTGTGGCTACCTCTGTGTCTGCACTCGGCAGGCAGTCCATCCATAATTGTATACCACCTAACCGTGGTTTTTTTTTCTTTCTTCTTTATACATACATAGTTACATAGACATCTCTTTATCAACCAGTCTATATTAGCAGCAGACACAGTACAGTACGGTAGTTCACGGCTGTGGCTACCTCTGTGTCTGCACTCGGCAGGCAGTCCGTCCATAATTGTATACCACCTAACCGTGGTTTTTTTTTCTTTCTTCTTTATACATACATACTACTACGACATCTCTTTATCAACCAGTCTATATTAGCAGCAGACACAGTACAGTACGGTAGTTCACGGCTGTGGCTACCTCTGTGTCTGCACTCGGCAGGCAGTCCGTCCATAATTGTATACCACCTAACCGTGGTTTTTTTTTCTTTCTTCTTTATACATACATAGTTACATAGACATCTCTTTATCAACCAGTCTATATTAGCAGCAGACACAGTACAGTACGGTAGTTCACGGCTGTGGCTACCTCTGTGTCTGCACTCGGCAGGCAGTCCATAATTGTATACTAGTATCCATCTCCATTGTTTACCTGAGGTGCCTTTTAGTTGTGCCTATTAAAATATGGAGAACAAAAATGTTGAGGTTCCAAAATTAGGGAAAGATCAAGATCCACTTCCACCTCGTGCTGAAGCTGCTGCCACTAGTCATGGCCGAGACGATGAAATGCCAGCAACGTCGTCTGCCAAGGCCGATGCCCAATGTCATAGTACAGAGCATGTCAAATCCAAAACACCAAATATCAGAAAAAAAAGGACTCCAAAACCTAAAATAAAATTGTCGAAGGAGAAGCGTAAACTTGCCAATATGCCATTTACGACACGGAGTGGCAAGGAACGGCTGAGGCCCTGGCCTATGTTCATGGCTAGTGGTTCAGCTTCACATGAGGATGGAAGCACTCAGCCTCTCGCTAGAAAAATGAAAAGACTCAAGCTGGCAAAAGCAGCACAGCAAAGAACTGTGCATTCTTCGAAATCCCAAATCCACAAGGAGAGTCCAATTGTGTCGGTTGCGATGCCTGACCTTCCCAACACTGGACGTGAAGAGCATGCGCCTTCCACCATTTGCATGCCCCCTGCATGTGCTGGAAGGAGCACCCGCAGTCCAGTTCCTGATAGTCAGATTGAAGATGTCAGTGTTGAAGTACACCAGGATGAGGAGGATATGGGTGTTGCTGGCGCTGGGGAGGAAATTGACCAGGAGGATTCTGATGGTAAGGTGGTTTGTTTAAGTCAGGCACCCGGGGAGACACCTGTTGTCCGTGGGAGGAATATGGCCGTTGACATGCCAGGTGAAAATACCAAAAAAATCAGCTCTTCGGTGTGGAGGTATTTCACCAGAAATGCGGACAACAGGTGTCAAGCCGTGTGTTCCCTTTGTCAAGCTGTAATAAGTAGGGGTAAGGACGTTAACCACCTCGGAACATCCTCCCTTATACGTCACCTGCAGCGCATTCATAATAAGTCAGTGACAAGTTCAAAAACTTTGGGTGACAGCGGAAGCAGTCCACTGACCAGTAAATCCCTTCCTCTTGTAACCAAGCTCACGCAAACCACCCCACCAACTCCCTCAGTGTCAATTTCCTCCTTCCCCAGGAATGCCAATAGTCCTGCAGGCCATGTCACTGGCAATTCTGACGATTCCTCTCCTGGCTGGGATTCCTCCGATGCATCCTTGCGTGTAACGCCTACTGCTGCTGGCGCTGCTGTTGTTGCTGCTGGGAGTCGATGGTCATCCCAGAGGGGAAGTCGTAAGCCCACTTGTACTACTTCCAGTAAGCAATTGACTGTTCAACAGTCCTTTGCGAGGAAGATGAAATATCACAGCAGTCATCCTGCTGCAAAGCGGATAACTGAGGCCTTGACAACTATGTTGGTGTTAGACGTGCGTCCGGTATCCGCCGTTAGTTCACAGGGAACTAGACAATTTATTGAGGCAGTGTGCCCCCGTTACCAAATACCATCTAGGTTCCACTTCTCTAGGCAGGCGATACCGAGAATGTACACGGACGTCAGAAAAAGACTCACCAGTGTCCTAAAAAATGCAGTTGTACCCAATGTCCACTTAACCACGGACATGTGGACAAGTGGAGCAGGGCAGGGTCAGGACTATATGACTGTGACAGCCCACTGGGTAGATGTATGGACTCCCGCCGCAAGAACAGCAGCGGCGGCACCAGTAGCAGCATCTCGCAAACGCCAACTCTTTCCTAGGCAGGCTACGCTTTGTATCACCGCTTTCCAGAATACGCACACAGCTGAAAACCTCTTACGGCAACTGAGGAAGATCATCGCGGAATGGCTTACCCCAATTGGACTCTCCTGTGGATTTGTGGCATCGGACAACGCCAGCAATATTGTGTGTGCATTAAATATGGGCAAATTCCAGCACGTCCCATGTTTTGCACATACCTTGAATTTGGTGGTGCAGAATTTTTTAAAAAACGACAGGGGCGTGCAAGAGATGCTGTCGGTGGCCAAAAGAATTGCGGGACACTTTCGGCGTACAGGCACCACGTACAGAAGACTGGAGCACCACCAAAAACTACTGAACCTGCCCTGCCATCATCTGAAGCAAGAAGTGGTAACGAGGTGGAATTCAACCCTCTATATGCTTCAGAGGTTGGAGGAGCAGCAAAAGGCCATTCAAGCCTATACAATTGAGCACGATATAGTAGGTGGAATGCACCTGTCTCAAGCGCAGTGGAGAATGATTTCAACGTTGTGCAAGGTTCTGATGCCCTTTGAACTTGCCACACGTGAAGTCAGTTCAGACACTGCCAGCCTGAGTCAGGTCATTCCCCTCATCAGGCTTTTGCAGAAGAAGCTGGAGACATTGAAGGAGGAGCTAACACGGAGCGATTCCGCTAGGCATGTGGGACTTGTGGATGGAGCCCTTAATTCGCTTAACAAGGATTCACGGGTGGTCAATCTGTTGAAATCAGAGCACTACATTTTGGCCACCGTGCTCGATCCTAGATTTAAAGCCTACCTTGGATCTCTCTTTCCGGCAGACACAAGTCTGCTGGGGTTGAAAGACCTGCTGGTGACAAAATTGTCAAGTCAAGCGGTACGCGACCTGTCAACATCTCCTCCTTCACATTCTCCCGCAACTGGGGGTGCGAGGAAAAGGCTCAGAATTCCGAGCCCACCCGCTGGCGGTGATGCAGGGCAGTCTGGAGCGACTGCTGATGCTGACATCTGGTCCGGACTGAAGGACCTGACAACGATTACGGACATGTCGTCTACTGTCACTGCATATGATTCTCTCAACATTGATAGAATGGTGGAGGATTATATGAGTGACCGCATCCAAGTAGGCACGTCACACAGTCCGTACTTATACTGGCAGGAATAAGAGGCAATTTGGAGGCCCTTGCACAAACTGGCTTTATTCTACCTAAGTTGCCCTCCCACAAGTGTGTACTCCGAAAGAGTGTTTAGTGCCGCCGCTCACCTTGTCAGCAATCGGCGTACGAGGTTACATCCAGAAAATGTGGAGAAGATGATGTTCATTAAAATGAATTATAATCAATTCCTCCGCGGAGACATTGACCAGCAGCAATTGCCTCCACAAAGTACACAGGGAGCTGAGAAGGTGGATTCCAGTGGGGACGAATTGATAATCTGTGAGGAGGGGGATGTACACGGTGATATATCGGAGGGTGATGATGAGGTGGACATCTTGCCTCTGTAGAGCCAGTTTGTGCAAGGAGAGATTAATTGCTTCTTTTTTGGGGGGGGGTCCAAACCAACCCGTCATATCAGTCACAGTCGTGTGGCAGACCCTGTCACTGAAATGATGGGTTGGTTAAAGTGTGCATGTCCTGTTTTGTTTATACAACATAAGGGTGGGTGGGAGGGCCCAAGGACAATTCCATCTTGCACCTCTTTTTTCTTTTCTTTTTCTTTGCATCATGTGCTGATTGGGGAGGGTTTTTTGGAAGGGACATCCTGCGTGACACTGCAGTGCCACTCCTAAATGGGCCCGGTGTTTGTGTCGGCCACTAGGGTCGCTAATCTTACTCACACAGTCAGCTACCTCATTGCGCCTCTTTTTTTCTTTGCGTCATGTGCTGTTTGGGGAGGGTTTTTTGGAAGGGACATCCTGCGTGACACTGCAGTGCCACTCCTAGATGGGCCCGGTGTTTGTGTCGGCCACTAGGGTCGCTAATCTTACTCACACAGCTACCTCATTGCGCCTCTTTTTTTCTTTGCGTCATGTGCTGTTTGGGGAGGGTTTTTTGGAAGGGACATCCTGCGTGACACTGCAGTGCCACTCCTAGATGGGCCCGGTGTTTGTGTCGGCCACTAGGGTCGCTAATCTTACTCACACAGCTACCTCATTGCGCCTCTTTTTTTCTTTGCGTCATGTGCTGTTTGGGGAGGGTTTTTTGGAAGGGCCATCCTGCGTGACACTGCAGTGCCACTCCTAGATGGGCCCGGTGTTTGCGTCGGCCACTAGGGTCGCTAATCTTACTCACACAGCTACCTCATTGCGCCTCTTTTTTTCTTTGCGTCATGTGCTGTTTGGGGAGGGTTTTTTGGAAGGGACATCCTGCGTGACACTGCAGTGCCACTCCTAGATGGGCCCGGTGTTTGTGTCGGCCACTAGGGTCGCTTATCTTACTCACACAGCGACCTCGGTGTAAATTTTAGGACTAAAAATAATATTGTGAGGTGTGAGGTATTCAGAATAGACTGAAAATGAGTGTAAATTATGGTTTTTGAGGTTAATAATACTTTGGGATCAAAATGACCCCCAAATTCTATGATTTAAGCTGTTTTTTAGTGTTTTTTGAAAAAAACACCCGAATCCAAAACACACCCGAATCCGACAAAAAAAATTCGGTGAGGTTTTGCCAAAACGCGTTCGAACCCAAAACACGGCCGCGGAACCGAACCCAAAACCAAAACACAAAACCCGATCAATTTCAGGCGCTCATCTCTACTGGTGCTGAGGAGAATAATCCGCCTCCTCCTCTGCCCCGTCCCGCCTCTGATGCTGCCCTGCTCAGTGCTGTAACTGCTGGTGCTGAGGAGAATAATCCGCCTCCTCCTCTGCCCCGTCCCGCCTCTGATGCTGCCCTGCTCAGTGCTGTAACTGCTGGTGCTGAGGAGAATAATCCGCCTCCTCCTCTGCCCCGTCCCGCCTCTGTTGCTGCCCTGCTCAGTGCTGTAACTGCTGGTGCTGAGGAGAATAATCCGCCTCCTCCTCTGCCCCGTCCCGCCTCTGTTGCTGCCCTGCTCAGTGCTGTAACTGCTGGTGCTGAGGAGAATAATCCGCCTCCTTCTCTCCCCATCCCACCTCTGATTCTGCCCTGCTCAGTGCTGTACATGCTGGTGCTGAGGAGAATAATCCGCCTCCTTCTCTCCCCATCCCACCTCTGATTCTGCCCTGCTCAGTGCTGTACATGCTGGTGCTAAGGAGAATAATCCGCCTCCTTCTCTCCCCATCCCGCCTCTGATGCTGCCCTGCTCAGTGTTGTAAATGCTGGTGCTGAGGAGAATAATCCACTTCCTTCTCTGCACCGTCCCGCCTCTGATGCTGCCCTGCTCAGTGCTGTAACTGCTGGTGCTGAGGAGAATAATCCGCCTCCTCCTCTGCCCCGTCCCGCCTCTGATGCTGCCCTGCTCAGTGCTGTAACTGCTGGTGCTGAGGAGAATAATCCGCCTCCTTCTCTGCCCCGTCCCGCCTCTGATGCTGCCCTGCTCAGTGCTGTAACTGCTGGTGCTGAGGAGAATAATCCACCTCTTTCTCTGCCCCATCCTGCCTCTAATGCTGCCCTGCTCAGTGCTGTAAATGCTGGTGCTGAGGAGAATAACCCGCCTCCTTCTCTGCTCCGTCCCGCCTCTGATGCTGCCCTGCTCAGTGCTGTAACTGCTGGTGCTGAGGAGAATAATCCGCCTCCTTCTCTTCCCCGTCACGCCTCTGATGTTGCCCTGCTCAGTGCTGTAACTGCTGGTGCTGAGGAGAATAATCCGCCTCCTTCTCTTCCCCGTCCCGCCTCTGATGCTACCCTGCTCAGTGCTGTAACTGCTGGTGCTGAGGAGAATAATCCGCTTCCTTCTCTGCCCCGTCCTGCCTCTGATGCTGCCCCGCTCAGTGCTGTAACTGCTGCTGCTGAGGAGAATAATCCGCCTCCTTCTATGCCCCGTCCCGCCTCTGATGCTGCCCTGCTCAGTGCTGTAACTGCTGGTGCTGAGGAGAATAATCCGCCTCCTTCTATGCCCCGTCCCGCCTCTGATGCTGCCCTGCTCAGTGCTGTACATGCTGGTGCTGAGGAGAATAATCCGCCTCCTTCTCTGCCCCGTCCCGCCTCTGATGCTGCCCTGCTCAGTGCTGTAAATTCCTGGTGCTGAGGAGAATAATCCGCCTCCTCCTCTGACCCGTCCTGCCTCTGATGCTGCCCTGCTCAGTGCTGTAACTGCTGGTGCTGAGGAGAATAATCTGCCTCCTTCTCTGCCCCGTCCCACCTCTGATGCTGCCCTGCTCAGTGCTGTAACTGCTGGTGCTGAGGAGCATAATCCGCCTCCTTCTCTGCCCCGTCCCGCCTCTGATGCTGTCCTGCTCAGTGCTGTAACTGCTTGTGCTGAGGAGAATAATCCACCTCCTTCTCTCCCCGTCCCGCCTCTGATGCTGTCCTGCTCAGTGCTGTGACCAGGGCCGGCTCGAGGCATGTTCCACTCGAGCGGACGCGCAGGGCGCCACCCTTAAAGGGCGCCACACGCTGGCGCCGCCATGTTGGAACCTGGAGCCGGCCCTGTCCTGTAGCCTGCTGTGCGCGCTATGCGGAGCCGGTGTCTGATGTCAGACCCTGGCGCCGCACAGTGCGCGCACTTCTGTTTCAGGCAGCGGCGCGCACATCAGCACTCCCCCTCCCTCGGCACAGCAGGTACTGGGGGCATTTATCTGGCACTGTGGGGGGCATATCTGGACTGGTGGGGGCATTCATGTATCTGGCACTGTGGGGGCCTAGGGGCATTCATGTATCTGGCACTGTGGGGGTCATTTATCTGGCACTGTGGGGGCATTGCTGGCATTGTGGGGTCATTTATCTGGCACTGTGGGGTCATATCTGGCACTGTGGGGTCATTTATCTGGCACTGTGGGGGCATTTATCTGGCACTGTGGGGGTCATTTATCTGGCACTGTGGGGTCATTTATCTGGCACTGTGGGGGGCATATCTGGACTGGTGGGGGCATTAATGTATCTGGCACTGTGGGGGCCTGGGGGCATTCATGTATCTGGCACTGTGGGGGTCATTTATCTGGCACTGTGGGGGCATTTCTGGCACTGTGGGGGCATTTCTGGCACTGTGGGGTCATTTATCTGGCACTGTGGGGTCATATCTGGCACTGTGGGGTCATTTATCTGGCACTGTGGTGGCACTGTGGGGGCATTTATCTGGCACTGTGGGGGTCATTTATCTGGCACTGTGGGGGCATTTATCTGGCACTGTGGGGGCATTTATCTGGCACTGTTGGGGCATTTATCTGGCACTGTGGGGGCATTTCTGGCACTGTGGGGGCATTTATCTGGCACTGTGGGGACATTTATCTGGCACTGTGGGGGCATTTATGTATCTAGCAATGTGGGGGCATTTATGTATCACTGTGGGGGCATATCAGGCACTGTGGGGGCATATCTGGCACTGGCACTGTGGGGGCATTTATGTATCTGGCACTGTGGGGACATATCTGGCACTGTGGGGGCATTTATCTGGCACTGTGGGGGCATTTCTGGCACTGTGGGGGCATTTATCTGGCACTGTGGGGACATTTATCTGGCACTGTGGGGGCATTTATGTATCTGGCAATGTGGGGGCATATCTGGCACTGTGGGGGCATATCTGGCACTGTGGGGGCATTTATTTATCTGGCACTGTGGGGGCATTTCTGTATCTGGCACTGTAGGGGCATTTATGTATCTGGCACTGTGGGGGCATTTATCTGGCACTGTGGGGTCATTTATCTGGCACTGTGGGGGGATTTATCTAGCACTGTGGGGACTTTTCTGTATCTGGCACTGTAGGGGCATTTATGTATCTGGCACTGTGGGGGCATTTCTGTATCTGGCACTGTGGGGGCATTTATGTATCTGGCACTGTGGGGACATATCTGGCACTGTGTGGCCATTTATGTATCTGGCACTGCTGGGGGGCATGTCATGTGTTGCTGGTACTGCTGGGGGGCATGTCATGTGTAGCTGGCACGGCTGGGGAGCATAACATGTAGTGTTTCCACTAGGCGTCTGTGGCTAGGCAATGTGTCTAACGTGCTCTGCCTGGCGCAAAGTGTCTAACGTGCTCTGCCTGACGCAAAGTGTCTAACGTGCTCTGCCTGGCGCAAAGTGTCTAGGAGGATCTACCTGGTGCAATGTGTATTAACTGCACTACTGTGTGGTGTAATGCGAATTGCCGCTATTATGTGGCCACGCACCTTCCCCACGAAGCAACGCCCCTAAATTTTTGATGCGCGCCTTCGAAGCGCACTGTCCATGTTTTACCATGTAGGTAGATGAGCACCAAGCATTACAGTATGTACATCATTTTGCCCTCCTAACTTAAAAATGTGCCCTCCCTGCCCTAAAAAGTGAACACTATCATGTGTAGCTGGCACTGGTGGGGGCATATTGTGTGTAGCTGGCACTGCTGGGGGGCATATCAGGTCTATCTGGCACTGCACATTATGTGTATCTGGCACTATACTGGAGACATGTGTATCTGGCACTATACTGGAGACATTATGTGTATCTGACACTATACTGGAGACATTATGTGTGTCTGGCACTATACTGGAGACATTATGTGTATCTGACACCAGAGCCGGCCCTAACCAATATGATGCCCTAGGCAAGATTTTGGCTGGTGCCCCCTAGCACCACCGCTGGTTCCGCCTCTGACCTTGCACCATCACCCCCTCATCCATAGCAGTCCTTATTTTGGTGTTTGTAGCCCCTATATTTTAAATAGAAACAGTTCACACATTTGGCACACAGCCCAAAAAGGGGTGTTTTTTTGCTGGCAAGGGGCATGGCCCCAAAATAGTAACCCCAATTCCAATTGCGCCACACAGTACTGCAACTTTATTCACATTTGATCATGCGATAGTGTCCATAATTCATATTACATCCCACAGTAGTATTACTTTACCTTATAAACATTACTCCTCACAGTAGAGCCCCTTATTCACATTACATCACACTGAATTGCTCCTTATTCACATTACACCCCACCCTATTGCTCTTTATTCATATTAGACGACACAGTAGTGCCCTTTCTATACGCAACGCCACATAGTAGAGCACCTTATACACATAATGCCACACATTAGTAATGCATTTATACACATAATTCCACACAGTAATGCCCCTTACACATTATGACAACCTTTATTAATGTCCTTTTACACATAATGTCCCTTACATATATGCCACACATTATTAATGCCCTTATACACATAATGACACACATAGTGCCCCCTACACATTTGCTGCACATTATTAGTGCCCCTATACACATAATGACTCACATACAGTAGTACCGTTACACATATGCCGCACATTATTAATGCCCTTATACGCATAATGACACACATAGTGCCCATTACACATATGTTGCACATTATTAAATAATTTTTACATGACACACATAGGGGTATATTTACTAAGCTCCCGATTTTGACCGAGATGCCGTTTTTTCTTCAAAGTGTCATCTCGGTTAATCTCGGTCATTTACTAAACACTAATCACGGCAGTGATGAGGTCATTCGTATTTTTTGTGAAGTTCATGTAAAAAATTACGAATGAATACACCATCGGTCAAATTACGCCTGTTTAGAGACGAATCTCGGTCATTTACTAACCATTCGTAATTGTATTTGCTGCCGTGAAAATGCTATTGCGGCCGCATAAAATTACGAGTCGCATTTTTTGGCTAAAAAAAAACGCGCCAGCCTTTGAAAATCGCGTTTACATGTGAACTTAATTATCCATTACTCCCATCTGATTTTTTGGGCCTATAAAAGTGTTTCAGGCACATTCTGAACTACTCTCACTCTGAAATGGCTGCTGTGGTGTGTGGCAATGTTTTTTTGTTGGCTGTGGGATACGTTAGACTGCTCCATGAGGCTTCCAGGAATCAGGACCAGGTAAGTGAACATGGCCAACAGGTTGTCCAGGTACCGCGGAGGCTGCGCCAGCCTCGTTTATTTAGAGGGCGTTTAAACTTAAATGCATTGTCCGATGATAGGGTCATACAGATGTTCCGCCTAAATAGAAACAACATTTTCCACCTGTATGACCTTGTCAAACTGGGCATAGACCCTGAGACAGCACGCTCTCGCTCTGTCTCAGGCCTACACAAACTCCTGGCTGTGTTACACTTTATGGCTACTGGGAGCTTCCAGGCTGTGGCAGGCGACGTCATTGGGATCTCACAGCCCACCTTTTCAAGATATTTGATGCAGGTGAGTCTAAAAATACCTATGCGGTTCTGGCTAAGTGTTGCTTGTGTAAGTTGAAACACCACAGTATTGTAGAGAATACCTAACATGACACTCACCTTAGCTTCTTTAATGTCCACTCAGGTTTTGGATGTGTTGGAGCCACACATTAAAGCCTCAATCTGCTTCCCTACTGAGGAGTCGGAGTGGAGTGCTGTCAGGGTAGCTTTCTATGAGCTTGCAGGCATGCCCAATGTGCTTGGGGCCATAGATTGCACACACGTTCAGCTGAGATCACCTAAGGGCCGCCAGTATATCTATACTAATAGGCATCTTGATCAATCAACTAATGTCCAGGTGGTCTGTGATGCAAAATTAAAAATAATGAGTGTTGTTGCAGGTTACCCTGGTGCCTGCCATGACTCCTTCATCCTCAGTCAGTCATCGCTCTTCGAAAAATTTGAGGAGGGACAAATGCCTGATGGCTGGCTGTTGGGTATGTTGAAAATGTTATGTGTGTATGTCTTTTAACCACAGGCTAGATTTTGGAGGAGGTGTTTGAATAATCTAACATATGTCCTAATGTTGACTATATCTGTTTTTCAGGTGATGGGGGTTACGGCTGCTACTCTTGGCTCCTTACTCCATTGTCCCAACCTGATTCTCCTGCTGAACACAGTTATAATCATGCACATAAGGCTACGCGGAATGTGATAGAAAGATGTTTTGGGTTGCTGAAGTCACGTTTTCGGTGTCTTGATAAATCTGCTGGCCTTTTGTTGTATAGTCCCTCAAAGGTGACTAGGATTGTGTTCTGCTGCTGTTTTCTCCATAATCTGTGTTTAAGTCAAGATCTTGCACATGGTGAGGGAGAAATCAGTCAGCAAGCAGAGGAGTTAGAACCATCTGGTGACAGTGTGAGTACAAATGTAGGGAGGCAGGTACGGCAACAAGTGATCCTGCGTTATTTTTCAGGTAAGTTTTATTAGGCTGTAATTATCCTTCACTAAACACTTTGCTCTACTTTCTAGTGTGTGTTTTGTTACTTACTGTTTGTTGTTTATAGTGGTGTGTCCATTGTGCTTAGTTGATGCTCAAAAAACATTTACAGTCATTACCCTTGAAAAACATAGCTCCATACATACACACCAGCTTCATACATTTTGGAGACGGAGACAGGAATGTGTTTTGTATTCTAATTAATTTTTTTTTGGGTTCAAAAAGTTTACATTTATTTTTTTCTCGTGTGTGTGCTTAATGTATCCTCAATTCATATATTTTCAGACAACTAGGTTGTCTAGACCATCCACTAAGACCTTATTTTATTTAAGTAAAGCACCTTGAGCAATTGAAGACGTAACATTACATTGATTGTTGGGTAAAACATGTAAACTCCAAACAAACTAACATCATCCAAAGTCGACTGTGTATATTCTTGCTTATGTGTTTTGTTTCACAATTTAATCACCAGATAACTGAGGTGATCTGGGCTCATCACTCAGCGAACTCGCCAGTAGTGCCAGTGGTGGCTTGGGTGACACTGCCGATAGCCTTCGCCTGGGTGGGGATGATGGAGGTGCTGAATCAGAGGCAAGACGCCGGCTCTTAGTTGGCCTCCTGGGTAAGTGGGCCGAGACCTGTGATGGCCGCCTTACACGAGGTCGGCTTCCAGAAGCAGATCCTAGGTGCCAAATTTGTAAATAATATTTTGTACTTCTATGTGTTTACAGAATATGTGACTACAGTGAAGACTTACCTGCAATACTGGCATCATCATGACTGGTGTGAGGCCTGTCTGGCCGGCTGGTCTGTGTGACTGTGTAAAAAGTCACACCAACATTATTACCCTGTTTTTTTTAAAAGTACACAGTGAAAACCATTAATGTACTGTAAGCATATATTTTGTTTGGTTGCCACAACAAAATTAAGCTTAAGAGCTTCTAGATTTGTGATTTAGAGTTGAATATCAAAATGTACTTCATGTGGCACACAATAAATTTATAAGCTGAACAATTTGTGACTCACATATTGCAGAGATTCAGTCCTTTCCAGTTTAAAAATAGTGTAACGTTTTAAATTTTGGGAAGCTTTTTTTGTTTAAAATTTAAAAAAAGCTGTTTGTTTTTTACAAACAAACACACATGTTCCAGCATTAACGGCAATATTATTTTTTATTGTTAATTTTTTATGAAGAAAAAAAACACTGCACATGTTTATTTCAAACAAATACTGCAAGGAGAAAAAACAAACCAAAAAAAGTGTCCCGACCACGAACTGAAAGGGGAACCATGTTTGCCCATGGGTCACCTTTACCCGAATGCCAGAAACCCACTTTGAGTTATGCCTAAGTGGGTTTCTTCAGCCAATCAGGTAGTGCCACGTTGTAGCACTCTCCTGATCAGCTGTGTGCTCCTGTCCTCACTGACAGGCAGCACACGGCACTGTTACAATGTTGCGCCTATGCGCTACCTTGTAACCAATGATGGTAACTTTCTTCCCTGCGGTGGACCTAAAGTGACGTCACCGCAGAGCAGAAAGTTCACCGCATTGGTTAAAATGTAGCGCATATGCGCTACATTGTAACAGTGCCGTGTGCTGCCTGTCAGTGAGGACAGGAGCACACAGCTGATCAGGAGAGTGCTACAACGTGGCACTCCATGATCCCTTAACATGTGTTGGCAATTGTTCATTACTCACACCTGACGTTTGGTACTTTTAAAAGGGGAGCCAACACATTTCTACACACTCTAAATCTGAAATGGCTGCTACTGTGTGTGGGTCTGCTGTATTGTTTGCTGTAGGATACTTGTCACTGCTTCCTGATGCTACAATAAAACCAAGGAAGGAAAAACAACTGGGTCTGCAGGTTGTATATGTTCCGAGTAGGCTGGCCATGCTTTTTAGTTTATATTGTCCAATGTAACTGCAAAAAACTTGATGTTGACCATGTTATACAGATGGTCACACTAAATGTTCGAAGTGTTTTTCCACGGTATGATTTTGGCAAACGGACCCTACACCCTGACACAGCACACTCTCGCCCTGTCACAATATTCATCTTGGACTATACATTACTGATTTTTGTGTTTGTGTGTTGCAAATTAACCAATACACATATTTTGATTAGATAATTTATTGAAAAATACTGAACAATATATTCTGAACACATATATTTTACTTGCAACTGGCCAGCATATGATGTGCAGTACAGATTATCTTTTCTTTTTTTGGGTGCTGGGTGCAGAGGCTTGTGGTTGTTCGTGGGTGCGGCTTCGACTTGATCGTCGAACTGGTGATTGTACTGGTGTTTGGGTCGGGGTTGTTGTGCTTGAGCTTGTGGCCACATGTTGTTGTGCCATTGCACTAAAATTTTGGCTCAAAATATTTAAACTGGCCGTTAGCTGGGTATAAGCAGCTGTATTGTTGGCAATGGTTCGCGACAAATTGTCATTTATGACTTGATTATGCTGGATAATCTGTATGAGGGTTTGGTGTTGGCGCAGTTGCTCATCCATGATGCGCTGATGGGTTGCCTGCATTTGAGAATTGTCTGCCCTCATCTGCTCCATTGTGTTTGCTATCCGCCCTACTTGCACGATGAGTCTGGCAGAGTTGCGGCTAACTTTAGGCAAATGATGGGGCAAACTAGACAGGTGTTGTGTTTGGGTGTTGAGACACGCAGAGTGGTGTGCCTGTTGTTCTGCCCAACTTGACCAAAACTCATGCGGAATTTGGCTTGTCCCTGGTGTTGAGGTCATTTGTTGAGTCTGAGAAGCTTGCGGTTGGACTGGATTGTCCTCAGTCATGTTTGCCTGTGTTTGGTCGATGGGCTGCAGGTGTAGAGTATACGTCTCCTGGCCATGGGACTGCTGGCCCTCGTCACTCATGATGGCCGGATCTGTATGGGGTGGGACACAGGAAATATTTTAGACATATGTAGCATTGGTCTTACAATATTTGTCAAGCAACATGCATTACTTCATAATATACATTTAAAAGCTAAATGGTTAACTTCTTAAACGTTACTATGTTGGTTACCTCTTAATGAATTGATGTGGCTAGAAACAGATACTACTAATTTGTGAATTTATGGAGACAATTGTATGTTTCACATTCTAAATTATTGTATACACTCCATGTACTCTTTTTTTATGTCTCAAAGTTAGTTTAAACAACATTCTGAAGGTTCCTTTGGCACAACACAAAAAAATATAACCATGTTTGCCACATTAGAATCAGACATTGGGCATGTCAGTCAGTGGATTTAGTAAAGAAGTACACTAAGATTGTGGTCAAAAAATGACAACTTAAACAGGTTTTTTAATGTTGGATTTTGCCGTATGTATTGATTTGGTTTGTTTTGAATTTTTTGGTTCAAATTTAGTTTCACATTTTTTTTGTAGTTTTGAGTGTTGTTGAGCATATTTTTTAAAAAACATTTGAGTTTCAGGACACTGTAATTTCACACATATCATCATAACAATACGCTAACAGCATCTGCTTGCAGTCGATTATTAAAGCAAAGTTGCTTACAATTTTTAATCATTTTTTAACAAAACTAACACTGGGGCAGATGTCAATACCTGGAGAAGGTATAAGTCATTTCTAAAGCAGTGATAGGTTCAAGGTGATAATGACACAAGGCAAGCATGTCCAAAATGTGGAGTCTAAAATTACTTATAATTTTTGTACTGCTGCCTTTATCATCTTCGACCTAACAGTGTTTTGTCAGTTCCTTATGCCTTCACCTTGTTTTTACTCAAACAAAATAAAAACATTACAAACATTACTCACCAGACAACTGTGGGGAATGTGGATCTACACTCAGGGGGCTTGCCAAAAGTGCCAGTGGTGGCACCGCAGCCACTGCAGAGATGCGCCTTTGGGGGGGTGAGGCAGGTGCAGGAGCAGCAGCAGCAGTAGGAGCCTGGACACGGGGCCTCTTGGGTGGCCTTGTAGCCACAGTAAGGCTGGCCTGTGATTGTGGCCTTTGTGTGCGCGGAGCAGACGAAGAACCTGTGTGATAGTATTGTCATTACATTTCATGTGTTTTATGTTAATGGCTAAGATGTGGGTACAGAAATAACTTACCATCATTCCCACCATCATCAGCTCTAGGCAGGGTTGGTTGTGGCCTGGATGTGCTGCTTCTCTGGCGTACTGTACAAAGAAGAAGAATGGCGATATGAACATAATTATACTACTTAAAACACATATGTCGTAGCTTTACCAAGACACAATATTGCAGGATTTTAAAAACTGTTTTTAAATTTTGTTATAAAATTACAAACACAAATAGTTGGTTTTGTTACATCTATAATCTTAAATTTTACAACCTACAAAAACCGCACAAAACAAGGCAAATTGTTTGTGTTTCCAAAAAAAACACAACAAATATTTGAGTCTAATTAGTACAAAAACATAACTAACACACACAATACACCAAGCAACCACAACCTGTGTCTGACAATATGTAGTGCAACTACACTTCCCAGCATGTCCACCAACACATTTGACATTCCCTAAGTTTAAACATTATAACAGGCATGATGGGACTTGTAGTTGGACAACAGATGGAAAAACACAGGGTGGATTGGCCTGCACTACATCACCAACCCATTTGTGGACCAACACACAGGAAACATTTTACAACAAAAGTACAAAGCACAGATGTGAAAAATTATAAATATAAAATAAACTCACCATCCGCACTTGGCCGGTCCGAATCTTGGACATGAAGTGCAGAAACCACCTCTGGCGGAATCAGCGGACGTATTGGCTCCTCCCAATCTTTATAAGACGCTCGGAAGGGGTGTCCTCCCCCGGTTTGCCGAGCAGATTTTGCCTCCTTAGCCATCTTGGCCTTCACACGGCGTTTGATGTCATAGAAACGTTTCCTACAGGTGTCCTCGGTCCGCCTCACCACACCCTCACTGTTCACAGCAGCAATAACTTTCCCCCACAGGACACTCTTCCGGCGGGTCGACACTTTTGATGCATCTGAACCAAACAACTGGCGCTGATGCCTCATCAGCTCCCGCACCAGAGCCATGTTTTCTGCGTAACTAAACTTTACATTGCGGCCCGTCCTTGTACTGGTGCGTGGCTGCGGAGCCACAACACCATCACTATCAGTATCACTAGAAAACGCAGCCGCAACCTCACCCTCCTCATCACTAACCTCCTCCCTCTCACTCACCTCCTCCCTCTCACTCACCTCCTCCACCTCACTCACCTCCTCCCTCTCACTCACCTCCTCCACCACACTCACCTCTGACTGTGACATAATCTTAAGACAACACAAAAAACACAGAGAAAAAAAAAACAAATAACACACTCCTCCACTACCACTACACACCACACACACGCAAACAAACACTCACTCACTCACAAACAAGGACTATAGACGAAAAGAAAAGACAAAATACAAAAAAGTTAACAGACTTTTAAATAACAGAACAACAAGTATGACAAAACAACTTACACACACAGTACAGCACTCACCAATCACAAAACTCCGCCTCCAAACCACAAAAAACTCCACAGAAATCTCCAACACCAACAACACCTTCCTCTCTCCTCTCCACTAGCTAAACCCACGAGGTGCGGTCGGTTTGGGGCGTATTTATAGTCAAGTACACAGACACTCCTCCACCACGAATACAACCAATCACGGACAAGTGACAAAAACGAAACTTAGGAAAAAAACGCGGCAGTAATGGAAAAACACTGCCGTAACAGACATGTGACGCATTCGTAAAAAAACACATTAAACTCGGCCGCAAAATAACAAAATCGGCCGCATTATACACCAGAAAACCACGAATGACATCGACATCGGACAACACCAAAAATACGAATACGACAGCTTAGTAAATCCATCGTAATAAATTCAAAAAGTTGCAGTTTTACACTGTCGATGTCATTCGTGATTGAACTTTGACCTATTTTCGGGAATTACGAATGTTAGTAAATGTACCCCACAATGCTCTTTACACATATTCCGAACACTACTGCACAACCAACCCACTCACATGCACACAGCACTCACACTGCCACTAACACTGTGACCTCTGCCTCTGCTTGGATACAGATGTGTACTCATAAATCTTGCCTCAATGCTAACGTCGGGCACCTTTTTTTATGAAAATGCATCTTATTTACATTGCTATGTGACTAGGATGCACAAGCAGCGTCTACTGATTAAAATGATATGCAGCATGCCTATATATTGTGTGAGACTGTGGCTGTATCTGCATACGAAATGCTACACACAGAATATAGGCATGCTGCATATCATTTTAATCAGCAGAAGCTGCTGATGCCCCTAGGCATATCAAATGCCCTAGGCAATTGCCTAGTTTGCCTATGCCTATGGCCGGCTCTGTCTGACACTATACTGGAGACATTATGTGTATCTGGCACTATACTGGAGACATTATGTGTATCTGACACTATACTGGAGACATTATGTGTATCTGGCACTATACTGTAGACATTATGTGTATCTGGCACTATACTGGAGACACTATATGTATCTGGCTCTATACTGGAGACATTATGTGTATCTGGCACTATACTGGAGACATTATGTGTATCTGGCACTGTACTGCAGACATTATGTGTATCTGGCACTATACTGGAGACATTATGTGTATCTGACACTATACTGGAGACATTATGTGTATCTGGCACTATACTGTAGACATTATGTGTATCTGACACTATACTGGAGACATTACATGTATCTGGCACTATACTGGAGACATTTTGTGTATCTGGCACCATACTGGAGACATTATATGTATCTGGCACCATACTGGAGATATTATGTGTATCTGACACTATACTGGAGACATTATGTGTATCTGGCACTATACTGGAGACATCATGTGTATCTGGCACTATACTGGAGACATTATGTGTATCTGACACTATACTGGAGACATTACGTGTATCTGGCACTATACTGGAGACATTATGTGTATCTGACACTATACTGGAGACATTATGTGTATCTGGCACTATACTGGAGACATTACGTGTATCTGGCACTATACTGGAGACATTACGTGTGTCTGGCACTATACTGGAGACATTATGTGTATCTGGCACTATACTGGAGACATTATGTGTATCTGACACTATACTGGAGACATTATCTGGCTCTATACTGGAGACATTATGTGTATCTGGCACTATACTGGAGACATTATGTGTATCTGGCACTATACTGGAGACATTATGTGTATCTGACACTATACTGGAGATATTACATGTATCTGGCACTATACTGGAGACATTATGTGTATCTGACACTATACTGGAGACATTATGTGTATCTGACACTATACTGGAGACATTATGTGTATCTGACACTATACTGGAGACATTATGTGTATCTGACACTATACTGGAGACATTATGTGTATCTGACACTATACTGGAGACATTGTGTGTAAGGAACACTACTGTGGCTGTTATGTGTAAGGCTGCTAATTGTGTGCGTAGAGGGGGTGTGAAAATATATTTATTTATAGTCTAATAATATGAAGTTATGAGGCCACGCCCACTTTTCCAGAGGCCACACACACTTTTCCTGGAGCGCGAGCGCGCCTTAGGCGCGCGCATGGGGGTGGGGGCACTTTTACATGTTCTCGCTCAGGGTACTAGTAGGCCTGGAGCCGGCCCTGGCTGTAACTGCTGGTGCTGAGGAGAATAATCCGCCTCCTCCTTCTCTGCCCCGTCCCACCTCTGATGTTGCCCTGCTCAGTGCTGTACATGGTGGTGCTGAGGAGAATAATCCGCCTCCTTCTCTCCCCGTCCCGCCTCTGATGCTGCCCTGCTCAGTGCTGTAACTGCTGGTGCTGAGGAGAATAATCCGCCTCCTTCTCTGCCCCGTTCCACCTCTGATTTTGCCCTGCTCGGTGCTGTAAAAGTGCTGCAAGCTCCGCCCGCTGTATGTTAAATATATAAGGTTTGCAGGGATAGGCTGACTCTATTCCATAGGGCCCTAGGTCTCCTTGCTTAGCGTCTCACTCTCCTTAGGGCTCCTCCTTTGAGGTAAAAAGGTAAAGATTGTTGCACAACACGTAAGGTCACTGGGAGAGCTGTTGGTGCCCTTTACACAGCAGATAAGCAGTTGCTGACTACCAAGCTTTCCTTTAATGCATTTAAGAGTCAAAATATCTATCTCTCCTTTCCTCCTATTGCGCTCTGAGAGGTTCGTCAATGTTTAGTTCAAGTGACAGGTTAACCTCTGATAATTGAGACACTATCCTCTCCTGACAGGTAATAGGTTGGTTAAGTACTTAATTATATCTGAAATCTATATATATAAAACACAAATACCACTGAATCATCACAAAATCTCCTGAACCATAAGGCTGCACTTCCTTGCCAGTGGCAGTTGCAGAGCAGTCCTTTATTGAAGCGTTTTGAGGGAGGGTGTGTGACATCAGCTCCGGCCCCGATCAGCCTGATTCTATTGCACTGTAGGAGTAAGTCCTGGGCTATGCACAGACTGGAAAAATCATTCGATGGTAAGTGAGTTGCGAACGGATTTGCAGCTGACCGGCATTTGCAAAACTCTTCCCATGGTGTACGTAAACTTGCACGGGGCAGGTATTCACTCTGTCTGGGCGGCGACTATCCGACTGCAAACCTCTACAAATTCACAGAGGTGTGATCAGGTCTGAATTAGGCCCATAGTTCTCCAGATCAGAGCACCTATATAATAATGTTGACAGTCTCCGGTTGCAGCCCAATATCTCCGAGACCCCTGGAGTGATGAGAATGGAGTTGGGCTGTGAGGCCACACCCTACCCATAAGGCCATTTCCCCTCCGTGAGGCCACGGCCTATTTTTGTCAGTGCACACCTTCTTGCCACACATCAGAGCCTGATTGATCATCACATTTGCAGCTGCGTGCCGCAGTGACTGGACAGAAGAGAACCAGGAATGGGCGGCAGGCATTACAGGATGGGAGGGGGCAGAGCGGCTGAGGTGACACGGAACATCGGTCAGAGGCTGCAATCGGCACTGGATAGTGGCTACTAGTTAGGTAGGAAATGGGCTATGTTGTAGAGGGGTCCTGGATGGGTGAAGCACAATTAGGTGCAGAACCCTTTTATGTGTCTGGGGACAATGTGCATCTAATGTAAAGGATTTATTCCAGATGAGAGATTATTATTTAGTGTGTGATAGTTATGTTGTGTACTAGTGTATTGTGTATGTGTGAGCTTAGGATGTCACCCAGGCCTCTCCTAACCTCTGGAATCATCTCCATCGCTCCATTGTCCTGTCATCCAGCCTCCCAGCCTGAACATATGCCCCTAATACTCACTTCTATCTCACCACCCCTCCTCCTACCCCTGCCTGCCCTGGCCCCATTGTGCCCACCCATATCCCATGTACACATGTGTCCTCATACTGCTATCCCATTTGTGCCATATGCTGCAATTCCCATACTGTGCACTTTTCCTCCATTTTCTACTTTTTCCTTCAAATTTGTGTCTTAATTTGGAAACATTGTCTTCTAGTTACATAGGATTATATGGTCATCTGTCACATGGCATGGGATATCAGCTGGCCCCTGATTCCATTGTGATGTTATCAGGCCCTTTGAAGAGCATAGGTGCCGCAAAAGATGGCGCCGGAGCGCCTTAAGGGAGAGGGTCGCCAGGCGGCCCGCGGGCCGGCAGCATGGCGAAAGGGGGGGACGGGCAGGTATGCCCATCCCTCCTTTCACACACCGATCAGCAGATCAGCCAGTAAAGGCAGCGGGGGCGGAGCAGCTGGGGGGGACCATAAAGGGAAAGAGCAGGGGGGGAGGCAGCCTTTGTCCTGGAAATAGCAGATAGGCAGCTGCGAGGCACACACCAGGGAGGCCCCACAGCAGCAGTCCTTATCCGGAGCACACAGAGGGGTGAATAGAAGACGGAGAGCCACGATGCATCATGGGACATGTAGTCCCAGCAGAACACAAGTTACACACCAACAGGCATCAGGACAGAGGAAGCTCCAGGGATGGGAGGAAGACTGCTACCTGGTGGGGGCCGCACAGCCCCCCTTTCCCCCAGGCCATGCTGCCACCAGAGATAGTTGGACACCACCACCAGCAGTTAGCCTCTGTGGCTCAGTACGCTAAAAGCGGAGACATCTGAACACAGAGACCCGGGTTTGAATCCCAACAAAAACCAACTTTAGTGACGGAGCGGTCAAATGGTCAGAAAGCAGAGCAGGGGACCCCTCGTAGCGAAGCGGGGCGCGATTCAGCATCCGGACGGATGCTCCGGCATCCAGAGAGATGCAAGCTCTCGGATTTCCAGGCGATGGTTTAAGGTTGCCAGATGCAGGGGCCGCGCCATCCAGCATGCTTCCTAAGAGACAGCGCAGCGGGTCACGGTGCAGATGGTAGGTCACACTGAAGGGAAGTCAGAGTGCCCACTCAATAGGATAGGACTGGGAGTCCCAAAGGGCTGAAGCCCCGTTGGGGGTAACAGGGCATACATCAAAAACCAGAGCATATAGCCCCGCTGAGGTGGCGGAGAGCATAGGTAAGGAGAGAGGCTACTAGGGCAGATACAAGCGGGGATGGCGAATTTCAATGTTGCACGTTGGTAGATCCCCACAGACAGGGCCTAGGGAGGACCACGGCCACGCAGAGGAATCCCTCCTGCTGCACAAGCCCAGAAACAGCGTCACTCAAGCACATTTCGCAGCTATTCACAGATGCAGCAGGGGTGAGGGGCTCGGGAGCATGCTTGCAGGGGGGATGGCGCGCCCAACAGCGGCCCAGTGGATGGTGGTCAATGGCCTAACCAGGAATTTGACAACACTGCATTCTTTGCAAAGGTTATGGCACAGAGTCCGAGGGGCCCTGGGGAGGGCCAACAGGAATATCCAATTCTGGAACAAAGGCAGATGAGGAGGGCAGGCTGGCAAAACAATCTGCAGGTATTACCCCGCCAGTTGGCAAGCTACTTATAAGGCTTAATTATTCATGGGTTTAGATTTTAAGCTTAATGAGGATCCTCGGGTGCGGGAGGAAGCTCTCCTGCCACGCCAGGGCATGCAAAAGACTGCACAGAAGGAGCAGGGGCGAGGGAGCTCGCTTACAGGGTAATGGCGTGCCCCACAACAGCCAAAGTAGATGGACAGTCAATGGGCTAACCAAGGATTTGGCGATAGTAGGTGTGTTCCCAGTAGCAGGGGCCATGGGCATATGGGCCCACAGGATGGTCAACAGGAATATCCAATTCCGCTACAGGAGTGTGAGGGGAGTGCAGGTGGTAAACAAGCAGCGTGCATCACCCCGCCAGTAGGCAATCTGCTTAGAAGGCTAGCGTTGGGGCCACAGTGTCACGTTCCGGGAAAAGTCCACTCAAGAGGACAGAAGGATACGGGAAAAGTATGTGACTCTGCCTGGAAATGGCACCAGTTCCAATCTACGGGGAGGGTAAGCCCTGACCCCTCCCCTCCCAAAACAGCAGAGTACAGGTGGGAAGCACGTGACGGCAGCAGCCACGTTGGCAGCTGGAAACATCCAGCTGCCCAGGGACAGCTGTCAGGTCATAATATGGTGCTCGACCGCTCGGGACTGAGGCTGCAATATCAGCCGATAGCGTGTGATACTAGGTATGTGGAGATGTGCCCTGTGTCTCAGGGCACATCACTACAACAGTGTGCAGGGGATCTGTGTCCCCTGCAGAGCACGAGGGTGGACAGCGCTGGGGCAGCTTGTCTGTCCCCAGCGCTGGGTGTGCGGTGCCGGGTGTCTGGTGCAGGGATTGGATGTTTCCCTGCACCAGGCTGTCGGCGGCGGCGGGTAGCGGCGCGGCGGCGGCGCTTTAAACTTGGCGCCGTTCTGGCCGCCAATCAGAAGCGCCGCCCGCTGTTTTTCGAATCCGGCGCCGTCCGCGAGCCAATCGCGGCTCGCGGGGCGCCGGCCAATCAGAAGCGGGCGTGGCGAGCCAATCGGCGCTCGCCGCGTCACAGGCCCTGCCCCCGGCGTCTGACGTCAGACGCCGGGCGGGAGCCGAAGAGGTCGAGAAGCGCGCGGAAGAGCGCTGAAGACGCCGGGCGGGAGCCGAGGAGAGAGGAGGCCGCGCCGAAGAGCGGCGAAGATCCCGGCGGCACGAGGAAGAAGACGTCGCGGTGGAAGGTCCTGAGGCCGCAGAAGAGGCGAGGAGACGACCGGCTGCGGGAAGAAGATGTCCAGCGGCGGCTGGACGCGTCGAGGCGACTGCTGCGCCGCTGGCCAGGACGGGCCAGCGGCTGAAGATTGAAGAAGAGAGCGCCGGAGAGGTCACCAGGGGTGGAAAGTAAGAGAGCTGACGAAGCTCCCCCCTGGTGCCTCTCCCAGCGGGTCAGGTAGGCCCTTCTCAGGTGCCCCTGTACCCGCTCCTCCCTAGATCACCGGGTGTTCGGGCATTAGGCCTGTGGGCAGAGTCAGGCCCTCCCGGTCTGTGGGCAATCAGTCGGGCCCTCCCGGCCCGTGGGCACAGTCAGGCCCTTCCGGCCTGTGGGCACCTTTAGTCGGGCCCTCCAGGCCCGTGGCCACGCGCAGTCGGCATCCCCCCCGGCCCGTGGCCCTGCTAAAGATTTGGGGGTCACCATTTGGGTGGTTTGGGTATTAGGCCCAAGCTACCCCTCCAGCGCCAGTTAGGCGGGCATTAGGCCCGAGGGCAAGTACAGGCAATAGGCCTGAGGGGACAGTAGGGGGCATTAGGCCCTACTTCAGTTGGCGGCCGCTAGGGATATATAAAGGTGACGCTGGGTACTAGGCCCAGGTCACCCAACGAGTGACGAGTTAGGCGGGCGCTAGGCCCGTGGGTGAAGTCAGGCCTATGGCCTGTGTGCAGTCAGGGGGCGCTAGGCCCAGTGAATAAGTGTTCCCCCGAGGCGAATAAAGGTGGCACTGGGCACTAGGCCCAGGCCACCCTGAGGTGTTTAGGTAGGCAGGTCCGCTTGACCTGAGCCCCATAGAAGGAGGTATACAGGAGGTGGGCAGGCTGTGTGGCGCCCACCCCCTTCCAGCGGTAGGTAGGGATTTAAAGGGACAGCACCGTGGGATCTTGTAATCCGATATTGTGATGTATGTTGTTACCGTGCAGGGCAAAGTGTCTGTTTGTTTTAAGTTTGTGCATAGTTGTGTTGCAGCACCCACACGAGCTAGTTTCAGGGCTCTGTTTATGTAGCTAGTGTAGCGCACACTAGGGTAGTTCTTGGCCCTGCACGGCTGTTTTCTCTTTACCTCCTTACAGCGACCTGTAAGTGGAGCAGATCGGAGTGCAAGACTTGTAACGGTGAGTAGCATCTGTGTGCATTTGTCCCTTGTCTGTCCCCGAGCGCCGGAATCGGGAT
This sequence comes from Pseudophryne corroboree, assembly GCF_028390025.1. NCBI lineage: Eukaryota > Metazoa > Chordata > Amphibia > Anura > Myobatrachidae > Pseudophryne > Pseudophryne corroboree. The sequence goes on along the minus strand of NC_086448.1, from coordinate 30,128,041 downwards.
TGCTCACGGACGTGAGAATCCCCTTCATCACACTATGTGCGAGAGCGCGAGTGTGTGAAGTCTGGGTGGCTGAGGCTTTGTACCAGTGATGACCTTTCAACCAACCGGTGAAGGTCGCTGTCACCCCTGGGGTATCCCCTCTTCCGGTGGAAGAAGGGTTGATACCCCCCTTAAGGTAGACTGTCACGATCCGGGTATCTGGACGCCATTTCTTACCCATCAGATGCCTCCTAAGGCTGGCTCAGCGCTCCAGGACCGGATTCCATCTGTTATCCTGATGTGTACATTCCTGTATCCTCTCCTGTCACTCTGGGACGCTGTCACAGTAAACGCCATATTACACCTGGCATGGCGTCTCCCGCGGCCTCCGCCGCCGTCCCTGAACTTCTGCATGCAGAGTGTCTGAGTGGCGATTACGTCAGCCGCGGCCTCCGCTGTGTCCGCGTGGTTGGATGTGCATCTGTCAGCCTGGCGCCTCCTGTCTCCGGTGGCCGGCGCCGCCATTACTGTTTTCATTACCACATGGATTACCAACCAAACTTCCCTCCAAGTGTCTGCATGGGCGCAGCCATCTTGGATTCTGTCAGCTGATCATTTCCACCAATCTGTTCTCAGTATTGATAATCTGCATAATTGCCTAGCCAATCCCTTCCTTGCTGCAGGTATAAATACACTGTGCCTGAGCAAGGAAAGCGTCAGTGCTTTGGTTGTCAAACCTAGTTCCTGTTTGTCTCTCTCCTGTGATTGTCTTCCAGGTTCCAGCTCCTGTCTCAAGACTTCCACCATAGAGACCCGCACCAGCATTCCACCTGCGGTGTAGCCTGACTCTCCAATCCATTGTGGATTCATCTGTTTCCAGCTACAACATTACCTGCTTCCAGCTCAGCTTCCAGCAGAGTACAGCCTTAAAGGGCCGGTGTCCTTTCTACACTTTACCACTCTCCACCGGTATTATTATTTCTCCGCTCTCAAGTTCTACATTTCAGTTCATATTTCATCGCTCCCAAGTTCATTTATTATTTAACTGGCTCCAGCCAGTATCCACTCCGTGCTAACAACAGTCTGGTTCCAGCCAGTATCCACAGCAGCTGTTTTATCTTCAGCAACCCAGCTTTTCCTGGAACACCAGCTGGCACAATCCTGGGTTATCTCCATTGCTACAGTCGGGCCTGGTAAGGACTTTCCATCTAGAAGATCATAAGAACTATCTCACACTACCAGTGCCCTGTGGCTCCTGCCATCCTGTAGTACCCAGGAACTGTATTTATTCTTTGCTGACTTTTACGTTTTCTTTTACTGCTGCTGTGTTGCGGAGTTGTCATAATAAACATCATTGACTTTTATCCAAGTTGTCGTGGTCACGCCTTCGGGCAGTTATTATTCATGTTACTTACATGTCCAGGGGTCTGATACAACCTCCCAGGTTCCGGTACATCTCAGCCCCTACAACTGAGGCTGCCTCCCGTCAGCTCAGGCCCTCAGTTGTGACAGTAAGCACTGACCTAATGAATCCAGCCGGAGACCAGGATCAAGCGGCCAGGCCGATGCAAGAACTGGCAGCCCGACTAGAACATCAGGAGGCTGCACAGGGCCACATCATCCGCTGTCTCCAGGATCTCTCTACTCGGCTGGATGGGATTCAGACAACTCTCCGTGGATCAGGCGCGTCTGGTGCGTTAACCACAGTGACTCCAGCTATAACCCCACCCACCTTACCCATTTCTGCTCCACGTCTTCATCTTCCAACGCCAGCAAAATTTGACGGGTCTCCAAGATTCTGCAGGGGATTTCTCAACCAGTGTGAGATTCAGTTTGAGCTACAACCTGGCAATTTTCCCAGTGACCGTACAAAAATTGCCTACATTATTTCTCTTCTCAGTGGCTCAGCCCTTGATTGGGCATCACCGTTATGGGAGAGGTCCGACACCCTGCTATCTTCCTACACTGCCTTCGTGTCAACATTCAGGCGCATCTTCGACGAGCCAGGCCGGGTAACCTCAGCTTCATCCGAGATTCTCCGTTTACGCCAGGGGTCACGTACTGTAGGACAATATCTGATACAGTTCCAGATCCTGGCATCCGAACTGGCATGGAACGACGAGGCCCTGTATGCTGCATTCTGGCATGGCTTATCTGAGCGTATTAAAGATGAGTTAGCTACCAGAGACTTACCTTCTAAGTTAGATGAGCTAATCTCACTCTGCACGAAAGTTGATTTACGTTTCAGAGAGAGAGCAACTGAGCGTGGAAGATCATCTGCTCCAAAATCTTCTGCTCCTCCTCCTCGTCAACTGTCACCATCTAAAGATGAGCCCATGCAACTTGGCCGTTCCCGTTTAACTCCTGCTGAGCGCCGAAGACGTCTCTCCGAGTTTCTCTGTCTCTATTGTGCAGCTCCGTCTCACACCATTAATGCCTGTCCCAAACGTCCGGGAAACTCCAAATCCTAGCTCGCCAAGGAGAGGGCCGGCTAGGAGTAATGATCTCCTCTCCATCTCCTCAAGATTGTAATCTCCCAGTCTCGCTTCAAGTTGCTCAACGTTATCGGAACGTCATTGCCCTCCTTGATTCCGGAGCAGCTGGGAACTTTATTACCGAAGCCTATGTTAAACGGTGGTCCCTACCCACCGAGAGACTTCCTTCGTCCATTTCTTTAACTGCCGTGGATGGCAGCAAAATTTTTGATGCAGTTATTTCTTTAAGGACTCTACCAGTTCGTCTGAGAGTGGGAGTTCTTCATTCCGAACTTATTTCTTTTTTAGTGATTCCAAGAGCCACACATCCTGTGGTCCTGGGCCTTCCATGGCTCCGTCTTCACAATCCTACAATTGATTGGACGACTACGCAAATCCTGGCATGGGGTTCCTCCTGTGCTGAGACATGTTTGTTTAAAGTATTGCCTGTCTGTTCTTCCTCCCCCAGGTCGTCTGATGTTCCACCTCCTCCATATCAAGATTTCACGGATGTGTTCAGTAAAGCTTCTGCTGATATCCTTCCTCCTCATAGAGAATGGGACTGTCCGATTGATCTCGTTCCAGGGAAGGTTCCACCTCGAGGCCGAACTTATCCGTTGTCTCTGCCTGAGACGCATTCTATGGAGGAATATATTAAAGAGAACCTAGCAAAGGGGTTCATTCGACCTTCTTCTTCTCCAGCCGGCGCAGGCTTCTTTTTTGTAAAAAAGAAAGATGGTGGTCTGCGGCCGTGCATCGACTACAGAGGTTTGAACGACATTACCATCAAGAACCGTTATCCTTTACCCCTGATTACTGAGCTCTTTGACAGAGTTAGCGGAGCTACCATCTTTACAAAGCTGGACTTGCGAGGTGCATACAATCTCATCCGGATCCGTGAGGGTGACAAGTGGAAGACCGCCTTTAACACCCGTGACGGACATTATGAGTACCTCGTCATGCCCTTCGGATTGAGCAATGCTCCAGCTGTCTTCCAGCATTTTGTCAATGAGATCTTCAGAGACATTCTATACCGTCATGTCGTGGTCTATCTAGACGATATCCTCATTTTTGCCAACGATTTAGAGGAACATCGTTTTTGGGTTAAAGAGGTTCTGTCCCGTCTCCGTGTCAATCATCTCTATTGCAAATTAGAAAAATGCGTCTTTGAAGTCAAGTCCATTCCGTTTCTAGGGTACATTGTGTCCGGTTCCGGACTAGAGATGGATCCTGAGAAACTACAAGCAATCCAAAATTGGCCGGTACCCTTAACCCTCAAAGGGGTCCAGAGGTTCTTAGGGTTCGCCAACTATTACCGAAAGTTTATACGAGACTTTTCCACCATTGTGGCGCCTATTACTGCTTTCACTAAGAAGGGTGCTAACCCGTCCAAGTGGTCTGAAGAAGCCATGCAAGCATTTCATCTTTTAAAACAAAGGTTCATCTCTGCGCCTGTTCTGAAACAGCCTGACATCGACTCTCCTTTCATCTTAGAGGTGGATGCCTCCTCCGTTGGAGTAGGAGCGGTGTTATCTCAGAGGGCTAAAGATGGCCATTTACACCCTTGCAGTTTCTTCTCCCGGAAGTTCTCCCCAGCTGAGCGCAACTATGCCATTGGCGACCAGGAGTTGCTAGCCATCAAGCTCGCTCTAGAAGAGTGGAGGTATCTGTTGGAGGGAGCTTCTCATTCAATCACCATACTTACAGACCACAAGAACCTTTTATACCTGAAGGGCGCACAATGTCTCAACCCTCGTCAGGCCAGATGGGCACTTTTCTTTTCCAGGTTCGACTTTAAACTCCAGTTCTGTCCGGGCTCTCAGAATCGCAAGGCCGATGCCCTTTCCCGCTCATGGGAGCAAGAAAATGAGTCAGAGTCTTCAGACAAGCATCCTATTATAAATCCGTTGGCATTCTCCACGGTAGGGATGGACTCTACGCCCCCATCAGGGAAAAGTTTTGTGAAGCCGATGCTAAGGAAGAAGCTCATGCATTGGGCCCATGCTTCCCGTTTTGCCGGACATACAGGTATCCAAAAAACCCTGGAGTTTATCTCTAGGTCCTATTGGTGGCCAACTCTGAAAAAGGACGTCTTGGAGTTTATTGCATCTTGCCCAAAGTGTGCCCAACATAAAGTATCCCGCCAGTCGCCTGCGGGGCAACTGGTTCCACTATCCGTTCCCCGTCGACCATGGACCCACTTGTCGATGGATTTCATTACAGACTTACCCATGTGCAACAAGTTCAATACCATCTGGGTGGTAGTTGACCGGTTCACCAAGATGGCACACTTCATTCCTCTCACCGGTCTTCCGTCAGCTTCCAAGTTGGCTCAAGTATTCATACAAGAGATCTTCCGACTCCACGGTCTTCCTGAAGAAATTATCTCAGATCGAGGAGTTCAATTCACAGCCAAATTCTGGCGAAGTTTATGTCAAGTCCTCCAAGTCAAGCTAAAGTTTTCCACGGCTTACCATCCTCAGACCAATGGTCAAACCGAGAGGGTGAATCAGGACTTGGAGGCCTTCCTCCGCATCTATGTGTCCTCCTCTCAAGATGACTGGGTTCAATTACTTCCCTGGGCCGAGTTCTGTCATAACAACCAGTATCATTCTTCATCTGCTTCAACACCATTCTTCACTAACTTTGGATTCCACCCTAAAGTCCCTGAGTTCCAACCGCTTCCAGCAACTTCTGTCCCCGCAGTGGATATCACCTTGCATCAGTTTGCCAATATCTGGAAGAGCGTACGATCAGCTCTGCTCAAGGCATCGTTTAGGTACAAGAAGTTTGCGGATAAGAAGCGTCGAGCAGTTCCTGCTCTCAAGGTGGGTGATCGGGTATGGTTATCCACGAAGAATTTGAGGTTAAGAGTTCCCAGTATGAAGTTTGCACCTCGCTATATCGGTCCTTTCAAGATTGAACAAGTCATCAATCCTGTTGCTTACAGACTCCAGTTGCCTCCCTTCTTAAAAATACCCAGGACATTTCATGTTTCCCTGTTGAAACCGCTGATCTTGAATCGGTTTCATTCCTCACTTCCTCCAACTCCGAAAGTCCAAACTCAACGAGGCGTTGAGTATGAAGTGGCCAAGATCCTGGACTCACGTCACCGTTACGGTCAACTACAATATCTTATTGACTGGAAAGGTTATGGTCCTGAGGAACGTTCATGGACCAATGCTTCTGATGTCCATGCTCCTGCCTTGGTCCGGAGATTCCATTCCAAGTTTCCTCAAAAGCCAAAGAAGTGTCCTGGGGCCACTCCTAAAGGGGGGGGTGCTGTCACGATCCGGGTATCTGGACGCCATTTCTTACCCATCAGATGCCTCCTAAGGCTGGCTCAGCGCTCCAGGACCGGATTCCATCTGTTATCCTGATGTGTACATTCCTGTATCCTCTCCTGTCACTCTGGGACGCTGTCACAGTAAACGCCATATTACACCTGGCATGGCGTCTCCCGCGGCCTCCGCCGCCGTCCCTGAACTTCTGCATGCAGAGTGTCTGAGTGGCGATTACGTCAGCCGCGGACTCCGCTGTGTCCGCGTGGTTGGATGTGCATCTGTCAGCCTGGCGCCTCCTGTCTCCGGTGGCCGGCGCCGCCATTACTGTTTTCATTACCACATGGATTACAAACCAAACTTCCCTCCAAGTGTCTGCATGGGCGCAGCCATCTTGGATTCTGTCAGCTGATCATTTCCACCAATCTGTTCTCAGTATTGATAATCTGCATAATTGCCTAGCCAATCCCTTCCTTGCTGCAGGTATAAATACACTGTGCCTGAGCAAGGAAGGCGTCAGTGCTTTGGTTGTCAAACCTAGTTCCTGTTTGTCTCTCTCCTGTGATTGTCTTCCAGGTTCCAGCTCCTGTCTCAAGACTTCCACCATAGAGACCCGCACCAGCATTCCACCTGCGGTGTAGCCTGACTCTCCAATCCATTGTGGATTCATCTGTTTCCAGCTACAACATTACCTGCTTCCAGCTCAGCTTCCAGCAGAGTACAGCTTCCCTTAAAGGGCCGGTGTCCTTTCTACACTTTACCACTCTCCACCGGTATTATTATTTCTCCGCTCTCAAGTTCTACATTTCAGTTCATATTTCATCGCTCCCAAGTTCATTTATTATTTAACTGGTTCCAGCCAGTATCCACTCCGTGCTAACAACAGTCTGGTTCCAGCCAGTATCCACAGCAGCTGTTTTATCTTCAGCAACCCAGCTTTTCCTGGAACACCAGCTGGCACAATCCTGGGTTATCTCCATTGCTACAGTCGGGCCTGGTAAGGACTTTCCATCTAGAAGATCATAAGAACTATCTCACACTACCAGTGCCCTGTGGCTCCTGCCATCCTGTAGTACCCAGGAACTGTATTTATTCTTTGCTGACTTTTACGTTTTCTTTTACTGCTGCTGTGTTGCGGAGTTGTCATAATAAACATCATTGACTTTTATCCAAGTTGTCGTGGTCACGCCTTCGGGCAGTTATTATTCATGTTACTTACATGTCCAGGGGTCTGATACAACCTCCCAGGTTCCGGTACATCTCAGCCCCTACAACTGAGGCTGCCTCCCGTCAGCTCAGGCCCTCAGTTGTGACATAGACTATTTTCTCCTCAGCTCGTTCGTCTGTCAGCTCCGAGAGGGAATCGCCGTGTCCGGATCCGACTGAAGATTGCCAGGTCCGTTGAAGGTTCCGGTACCTGAAGGTGAGAGAGAGCGGCGCCTGGTGAGTACCGAAACTACACCTGCACGGCAGCAGGCACCACCACACGCACCGCCGCCCCTCTTACATTTTGGCGTAGTCGGCAGGATCAAGGATACAGGATCACGGACACGATGTGGAACGCCACCAAGAAGACCTCCCTGCGGACGGCTCCGGAACAGACTCGCCCCCGGACGTGTGCGGACCAGAGCGACTGGGTGACGGTGTCTGGGGCAGACCTCCTGAAGATGGTGCAGCGGTCGGTCCAGCGTGAAAAAGAAGAGCACCGGGAGAAGGGGCGCAAGTAGGCCGCTGTGACGCCCTGCAAGAAATGTCGGCAAACGGGGCACTTTGCCGACGAGTGTACTTGGCGAGAGACGTCCCCAAAGAAGGTGGTCCAGGAAGCGGACCGAAGACGTCAGAAGGGCCAAGCGAAGAAGGAGTCCTGGTGTTTGCTCTGTGGAAACTAAGGGCATGAGCATAACCATTGACCCTGGGATGAAGAGTGGAGCCAAGACGAGGTTGATTTCCAGTGTGAAAGCTGTGGAGATCCCCGACATAGACTCCCGGAGTGTCCATGGACTGAAGACAGGACGGACTACAAGGCCACAGTGAAGCAGATGACGGAGTCTCGTCAGCAACTTCGGAACCGGGTGGCTGCAGAGCCCGTGTGTGCGCTCTGCGAGGCGAGAGGACATGCGCTTCCCGATTGTCCGTGGAATGAAGACCGGATGATTGCGGATGGTCGTGCCCAGAGATGGGAGGAGGAAACCAGGGAAATGGAGCGGAAGACCCTGCTTGAAGTTAGTTCGCAGGTGCCCATTTCCTCTGAGCCGGAACCAACGGGTGAAGATTCCCCAGTGGAGGAGGTGGACAAGGAACCCATCTGGGAGAAGGTGGCGGTGGCCCTCCCTTGTTGGAAGTGTCGGCGACCAGGACATGTGGCCAGTGAGTGCCCCTGGGAAGATGCCGCGGACCTACTCTGTCCCAAGAAAGCGACCCCAGTAAGGCAGAATCCTTTCCCGGATAAGGCGGAGGTGGACGACGGGGAGGTGAAGAGACCACGCTGCGACGAAAAGCGTGAAGACTCAGTGACGGTGACGTCCGGAATCTCCCCGCGATGGAACTGTCCACAACCAGGACGTGTGGACCAGGTGTGTCCTGGATACCAAGAAATGCCAGCGGAAGCGAAGGAGTACGCTGAGGAAGTAAAGATGCCAGCGGAAGCGAAGGAGTACGCTGAGGAAGTTAAGATGCCAGCGGAAGCGAAGGAGTACGCTGAGGAAGCAGAGGTGCCAGCGGAAAGGACTAAGTACGCTGAGGAGGAAAATAATCCCCTAGTCCAGATATCGGAGGAGGACTCGGACTATGGTGAGCTGTCCGCCGACGAATCCCTCCAAGAACAGATGGAGGACGACTTTGGCATCGGAAGCGCCGACGAGAGTGACTGGCAGGATCGGGTGGAGTCGTGCTCCCAGTTGAATGTCCTCTGTGAGGAGAAGGAGATAGTCCTGGAGCAAGAAGACCTGCCGGGAGTGCCGAACTGGACGGACGTACGGGGAGAGAATCGTGGTGCCGTGGGAGGACCCGTTCCAGAGGAAGACATGGGACCTTTGGAGATGCCCCACGAGGGGATGCGACAGATGGTGGTTGTTGCCCGGGAGGAAACGGATGCCCCGGAGGATTCCGCTGTTGGGTGGTGGTCGGTACCACACCCTGAAGACAGGGACGAAGCCACAGACGATATCGGAGGTCAAGAGTGGGTGACTGTTGTCCCCGTGGAGGAAGATTCCCCTTGGTGCCCAACGTCGAGCGACCGTGAGGAGATGCCACTTCCCCAGAGGATCCGCCGATGGAGGTCAGGAGGTAAGAAGAGGAACCCGGAGCTGGAGGTGGAAGGATGTGGGGTCACGGTCTGTCCGGGCTGGACCCTCGAACACAACCTCGCCGGAGGGACCTCGGAATTCCCTGACCCGCGGACGATGGACATCGTGGAGACCTTTGTAGGGACTACAAAGGAAAAAGGGGGGGGAAATGTGGAGATGTGCCCTGTGTCCCAGGTCACATCACTACAACAGTGTGCAGGGGATCTGTGCCCCCTGCAGAGCGCGAGGGTGGACAGCACTGGGGCAGCTTGTCTGTCCCCAGCGCTGGGTGTGCGGCGGCGGGTGTCTGGTGCAGGGATCGGATGTTTCCCTGCACCAGGCTGTCATCGGCGGCGGGTAGCGGCCCGGCGGCGGCGCTTTAAACTTGGCGCCGTTCTGGCCGCCAATCAGAAGCGCCGCCCGCGGCTTTTCGAATCCGGCGCCGTCCGCGAGCCAATCGCGGCTCGAGGGGCGCCGGCCAATCAGAAGGGGGCGCGGCGAGCCAATCGGCGCTCGCCGCGTCACAGGCCCCGCCCCCGGCGTCTGACGTCAGATGCCGGGCGGGAGCCGAAGAGGTCGAGAAGCGCGCGGAAGAGCGCAGAAGACGCCGGGCGGGAGCCGAGGAGAGAGGAGGCCTCGCCGAAGAGCGGCGAAGATCCCGGCGGCGCGAGGAAGAAGACGTCGCGGTGGAAGGTCCTGAGGCCGCGGAAGAGGCGAGGAGACGACCGGCTGCGGGAAGAAGATGTCCAGCGGCGGCTGGACGCGTCGAAGCGACGGCGGCGCCGCTGGCCAGGACGGGCCAGCGTCCGAAGATTGAAGAAGAGAGCGCCGGAGAGGTCACCAGGGGTGGAAAGTAAGAGAGCTGACGAAGCTCCCCCCTGGTGCCTCTCCCAGCGGGTCAGGTAGGCCCTTCTCAGGTGCCCCTGTACCCGCTCCTCCCTAGACCACCGGGTGTTCGGGCATTAGGCCCGTGGGCAGAGTCAGGCCCTCCCGGTCTGTGGGCAATCAGTCGGGCCCTCCCGGCCCGTGGGCACAGTCAGGCCCTTCCGGCCTGTGGGCACCTTTAGTCGGGCCCTCCAGGCCCATGGCCACGCGCAGTCGGCGTCCCCCCCGGCCCGTGGCCCTGCTAAAGATTGGGGGTCACCATTTGGGTGGTTTTGGTATTAGGCCCAAGCTACCCCTCCAGCGCCAGTTAGGCGGGCATTAGGCCCGAGGGCAAGTACAGGCAATAGGCCTGAGGGGACAGTAGGGGGCATTAGGCCCTACTTCAGTTGGCGGCCGCTAGGGATATATAAAGGTGACGCTGGGTACTAGGCCCAGGTCACCCAACGAGTGACGAGTTAGGCGGGCGCTAGGCCCGTGGGTGAAGTCAGGCCTATGGCCTGTGTGCAGTCAGGGGGCGCTAGGCCCAGTGAATAAGTGTTCCCCCGAGGCGAATAAAGGTGGCACTGGGCACTAGGCACCTGGCCACCCGGAGGTGTTTAGGTAGGCAGGTCCGCTTGACCTGAGCCCCATAGAAGGAAGTATACAGGAGGTGGGCAGGCTGTGTGGCGCCCACCCCCTTCCAGCGGTAGGTAGGGATTTAAAGGGACAGCACCGTGGGATCTTGTAATCCGATATTGTGATGTATGTTGTTACCGTGCAGGGCAAAGTGTCTGTTTGTTTTAAGTTTGTGCATAGTTGTGTTGCACCACCCACACGAGCTAGTTTGAGGGCTCTGTTTATGTAGCTAGTGTAGCGGACGCACACTAGGGTAGTTCTTGGCCCTGCACGGCTGTTTTCTCTTTACCTCCTTACAGGGACCTGTAAGTGGAGCAGATCGGAGTGCAAGACTTGTAACGGTGAGTAGCATCTGTGTGCGTTTGTCCCTTGTCTGTCCCCGAGCGCCGGAATCGGGATTGCTCACAGACGTGAGAATCCCCTTCATCACACTATGTGCGAGAGCGCGAGTGTGTGAAGTCTGGGTGGCTGAGGCTTTGTGCCAGTGATGACCTTTCACCCAACCGGTGAAGGTCGCTGTCACCCCTGGGGTATCCCCTCTTCCGGTGGAAGAAGGGTTGTTACCCCCCTTAATGTAGACTATTTTCTCCTCAGCTCGTTCGTCTGTCAGCTCCGAGAGGGAATCGCCGTGTCTGGATCCGACTGAAGATTGCCAGGTCCGTTGAAGGTTCCGGTACCTGAAGGTGAGAGAGAGCGGCGCCTGGTGAGTACCGAAACTACACCTGCACGGCAGCAGGCACCACCACACGCACCGCCGCCCCTCTTACAGGTAGAGGAAATTACAGCATTCGCGTGGAGTACAATATTTACATAGCAGACGACAGGTCCGCACCAAAGGTCCTGTGGCATGATTGCAAGGGGTTTTAGTGGTAGCGGTACAGGCAGAACAAGGAGGTTATTGCTATACCTAGGAGAGGCGGCCTTAGGAGAGTCCCTGGACCTAATCGGTTATAAGGGGGGACCAGGATCGTGGAAAAAGAGTAAGGGCATGCTGCAAAATGGTTTACGGTGCACCATCACTCCTGGTTGCCTCGGCAGGGAGCCTGAAGAGGAGCAGGCAGAGAGGGAGCCCGCAAAAATAGGGGGTGCAGCTGTAAAATGAGGTGCAGCACTGCCAGGAATGCAGAGGGGCGTACCGCACAAAGACATCAGCAATAAAACATAGGGCAGGTACAGGGGGGTCAGGAGGTATTTGTCAGATATTGGCACTAACATGTAAAATAAGGAGGTGCAAGAAGGCAGAGGGGTAGGACGGGTTGCAGGGTGGGGGCTTCGGTGCTCAGGCATGTCTGAGAACCTCGTGTGGCGGGAGAAAGCGGTGCGCAAAGCATGGTGAAGGGGGGAGCCAGCTGAGGTATGCAGATTCACCCTCGGTGAATGGACCCACGCCCGTCTCCAGCCGTGGACGGTTGGGCCTGTGGGCTGCGCGCCAGGCGAGCGTGATATGCACCACAGGGGCTGGTTCCCAAGGGGGGGAGGGGCGTTGCCGCGGTGCCTATTGGGTAGGCAGGGCATGCCCCAGGAAAAATGGAATGAGTGGATAACACATTCCGCCTGGCCCACCAACACTTTTCTGTCCATGCCCTGCAACCTTGTAATGTGGTATAAAACTGTAGCCAGTGATTTTACCCAAAGTTCTACCTACGTGTCTAAGTTATTTTAGATTAGGGTGCCGGCGCTCAGGGATGCCGGTAGGTCGACCTCTCCCCCTTAGTGATGTCAGCTGGCCCTTGCTCCCTGTCCAGCGACACACAATATGCAGCAGCTGTTCATCTCTCACACTATGTGCAGGCTGCTATACTGTCCCTCTTATCTTGGCTAGTATCAATGTGTTTCCTATACTTATATGGCAGCTAAATCTGTTTTCCTAAACATGTCTTTACTCCCGCTGTGCTCTATAACAATGATACTTTTACCAAACTTTCCCAGCCATGTGTTAGGGGTAAGGCTGTAACAGTAAGAAATCCTTTCCAAGTGTTGCTGGCTCTGTCATATCTGGCCTGACATTGTCGCTGTGTGACTCAGTGTAGAGAGTCTTTTATGTAAGAGCGCACAGGCTTTGTACCTTATATCGCTTTCTACCAATAATAATTACTGCTGTGACCTTCCTCTTTCTGGCCTATAATATACATCCATGTAGGAATTTGTATATCCATTATTTATTTATTAGGCTGCTGTGACTGCAGGATTATATGCATAGAGAATCTCTCCTACTACATGACAGTTATATATCTGATATTTCACCATATTGTCAGCTCACATGGGATCACTCTCTTCTAATGTGTTACATGTATGTTTTAGTACACGTGTCTATTCATTTATTGTTTTTTTTAAACATTAAACTAAAATGAGATCACTTTCTACTCCTTTTGTTTCTCAATTATGCAACAAAAATTCCTTCAGGAGACTGTCAGAGGGTCCATCACTCAGCCTATGCCTATGGACATGTGACCCCTGAACCCATTGTGATGTCATCAGGCCCCATTGTGATGTCATCAGGCCCATTGTGATGTCAACAGGCCCATGGCCCTGTGGCTATAAAATCTCACCCCCGGGCAGTTTACTGCCATATCTGTTCTTGGCTAAGATGCCTACAGCATCTGTTGCTAAATACCCTGCTGGTCAGGGTACAGATATATTGCGCCACGCTAAGCTCAGAAAGTGGCGCAGCGCACAGCCCAGCCAGCAGTGAGGCGTCTGGCCAAGAAGGCTGGCCCTCATCTGGCGGGCTCTTGCCCAGCAAAGCCTGCTGGCCCCCAGCAGGCGGGTTCTCGCCCAGCCAAGCAGGCGGGCTTTCACCCAGCCACACAGGCTGGCTCTTACCCAGCCAAGCAGACGGGCTCTTGCCCAGCCAAGCTGGCGGGTTCATGCCCAACCAAGCTAGTGGACTCTTGTGCATCTAAGCTGGTCAGCCCTCAGCGGATGGGCTATCGCCCTTCCAAGCCTGCCGGCCCTCTACAGAGGCCCAGCCGGCGGATCTTAGCTACACCCAGCCAGTGGGCCCTCATGAGGCCCAGCTGGAGAGCTCTGGGTTGGCCCCAATGGCTGGCTCTCAGCCAGCCAAGCTGATGGCCTGGCCATTTTGGGCTGGTGTTAGACAGTTCTTTTGTCTGTCATAACAGAAAAAAGTCTGCAACAAAAAAAATATACAATTGCAGAAACAATACAAAAAATAGACAAAAATAAAGAAAAACCACAAAAAATACATGTCTGCAAAAATAAAACAAAAAAATAAAAAATACAGAAAAACCACAAAAAATACACTTCTGCATAAACAAAACTAAAAAAATACACAAAATAAAAACACAAAAATCCATATCTGAAAAAAATATATATATATACACAAAAGTTAATTTTTTTTTTTTAATTCTGCAAATAAATACACAAAACTGGGGATTAGGGCTACTGCCAAGTGGCGACACCCCAAAAACAAAAACGACACTGGGCGGCCACCTCATGGGTGTGTTGGAAGAGCTGCTACCTATTTTAATATGTTGACAGTTACATCCAACTCATTGATAACTTCATAACTTGAAGATTTAAACCCGGGCAACGCCGGATACTTCAGCTACTTATTATTATTCTGATTAGCTGTGCTTGGTACAATAGAGTGTGCATCGGCATTATATGTTGTCTTTCTTTGTGGAACTACAAGTCTCAGCATGATAGCACCTCTCATCATATTTGTAATTAGGGTGTGCAGTCCAAGGTCCCCCTCCCCCATAGGAGATAGATAGGGACACTGTACTCCCGCACTCCTACCGGAAGATCCCCCGAACTCAGGCATACAGAGAGTGCCTGACGGAGTGATCCGGACCACATAAGAGTAACATCGGGAACGCCTGGTCCCCCCGCCCCCCCCCCCCCTATCCACAAGTTATATACATAAGGATCTAAAAACATCTGCATTGCAAAAACTAACACACGGGTTTCTTTTAAATATATATTATTGGTAAGGATGGCGTAACAGAGTATACAAATGACACAGGTATGTACGGCATAGCAAACAAGGAAACACAGGGGTTATTTACTAAGGCTTGGATGGAGATAAAGTGGACGGAGGTAAAGTACCAGCCAATCAGCTCCTAACTGTCATTTTTCAAACACAGCCTGTAACATGGCAGTTAGGAGCTGATTGGCTGTTACTTAATCTCCGTCCACTTTATCTCCATCTAAGGCTTAGTAAATAGACCCCACAGTCCACACCAGGTGAAAGTAATACCGACAAACAAAGGGACAAAATCCCATCCACACAGGAGCAAAATCACAATCAGAACATTATACCAGAGGACATCAAATATAGAAAGTGGATATTTAGGCTAGATACCCTCTACCCCAAAGGTCTCAACGAAGCTCTAGACTATACTTGTTTAGATTAGATTACTGCCTGGAAATTGTTTAATCTTAAATTTTGGTAATATTTTTTATTATTATTATTATTATTATTATTATTATTATTATTAACATTATCATCATTAATACTTTTATTTTCATTTTAATTTTTATTCTTATTTTTATACTATTATTATTATTATTATTATTATTATTATTATTATCATTTTCATTTTTATATTTATTTTCATTTTTATTTCCATTTTTTATATTTTATTATTTATTTATTATTTTTATTTTCATTTTTATTTACATTTATATTTATTTTTTTATATATATTATTTTTATATATATATATATATATATATATATTATATATAATAATAATAATAATAATAATAATAATAATAATAATAATTATTATTATTATTATTATTATTTTATTTATATAGCGCTCTTTCTCCAATAGGACTCAAGGCGCTTAACAGATACATAGCATAATATAGTACAAAAAATAATGAAGTACAGAACAGATTTTCATAAAATACAGAAGCATGGAGATACTAAAGGGACAATTATGGGAATGCTTGAGTAAAAAGGAAAGTCTTGAGTCTACTTTTGAAGGATTCTATAGTTGGGGCCTCTCGCACTGTCCGGGGAAGTGAGTTCCATAGAGTCGGAGCCGCATGACTAAAAGCTCGACCCCCAGATGAATTACGGGAGATTCTAGGTACTGCTAAAAGTCCTTCATCTACAGATCGCAGTAATCGAGTGGGGCAGTATGGGGTCAGTAGCTGCTTCAGGTACCTTGGGCCCTGGTCATGTAGTGCTTTGAAACTCAGTAGGCCAATCTTGAAGATGATTCGCCATCTTACAGGCAGCCAGTGAAGGGAGTAGAGTATGGGTGTTATGTGGCTAGAACGGGGCTGGTTGGGTAACAGCCTGGCAGCTGTGTTTTGCACCAGCTGTAAATGGTGCAATTCTTTTGCTGGGAGACCAAGGTAGAGGCCATTACAGTGGTCTAATCGAGATGATACAAATGCGTGGATGACTTTTGGCAGATCATCTGAGGGAATTAAGTGCTTGATTCTGGCTATGTTCCTCAGGTGAAAGTATATATATATATTTCTTCCATCTTTATTTATTTTATGTTTATGTGTATGCATTTTGATGTATTTGCATATATACAGATATTTTTACATATTTACACTGTGAACTAGAATATGATCTATATTTATAAGAATTTACAACGGAACAGCGAGTTTGTCCTTTTTGTTTAATTTGTACTTCTAGGTGTGAAAAATAAATAAGTGTATATTATCAGGAAATTATACTCTAATTTAGACAGAACATAACCAGACAAGATCTGACTGATCACTGGTGCTAGGGGTTGTTTCCCATAGTACGCATATCTATGTGGTATCTCATTAAGATTAATTTTGTAGACTGATTTTTATAAAAATTTTTAATTTATATAAGTTTTTATATATTTATATATACACTTTTTATTATTATTATTATTATTATTATTATTATTATATTTTTGTTTGGTCAAATATCCTTTTTATATTGTGATCATTACTCTTAGAAATATCTATATCAGTATTAGTGTTGCTAGTGACAATCCACTCTGTTACCTTCAGTAGTAAATAAATTACAGCTGCTCAGTAGAGTTTAGTACAAGCTGTACTGTGTGTTACTT
This sequence comes from Pseudophryne corroboree, assembly GCF_028390025.1. Classification (NCBI taxonomy): domain Eukaryota; kingdom Metazoa; phylum Chordata; class Amphibia; order Anura; family Myobatrachidae; genus Pseudophryne; species Pseudophryne corroboree. Next base: position 30,111,489 of record NC_086448.1, on the reverse strand, counting down.
TGTCCCTATATTAGATACAATTAAATTGTTATCATGGTTTTGAAACAATGTATGTTCATTAGATTGACTTAGTGCGTCTTTGAGATACAGTATTGTATTGTTAATAAGTTATGTATTTTTAAATACGTTTAAACATGAGAAAACAGTATTTATAAGGATTAAATCATCAATTTATTAAGCAGACACATCTGATAAGTCTTAAGCTATTAGACAGGTATAAATTCTGAAGTCCGTGGAGGGGAGGTATTCATCTTGAGGAAGTCTCCGGTTGCTAGGAGACGAAACGCGTTGACGCCCACACTCTCTCATATTGAGCTCTCCAGGTGCTGTTACCCACAAGTCCAAATAGCTCACGGAGCTCTACAAATTCCAGCACTTTGCCGTGCGACATCCCTGTTCATTACCGGGTGCTTCATGCCAGAGCCCCACAGCAAGGTCTAATCACCCGACAATCTCAGAGGGATATATAGATGTCCTTTTAACCAATGGCGTGCGGTGAGGTCAGTGGATGGTGAGGCACTACAGCCATAATGTCCGCCGAATCCCGCCGATGATCCCTACCGCCGCCGAGCCAATGCTCACTACTGCCCCTGAGCCGATGTCTGCTACTGTCACCTTCCCTGATGCCCGCTATCCCTGCCACTAATGGACACCACCCCCACCAATGGATTACAAAATCACCCACCATCAAATGCCCCGGTCCCCCGCCACTAATTCGCATACAGTACCAGTCCGATGCCACCGCCGCCAATGCCTGCAGCCTGCCTGCTCATCAAACTTGTGATGAGCAGGTAGCTAATATATTGTAAATTTGTATAAATTAAAATAAAAACTAGTCTTTGGGACTGGGGAGGGAGTGGAAGGAGGTCATGAATGCAATTTTGTTGTACAGGGCTTCCACGAAGTCTGGCAGAGTAGGCCAGAGACGGGCAGTGAAAATGAGGTGGGCGCAAGGTACAGGACTGGGCAGAGTCGGCCCGACTATTTTGATGCCCTAGGCAATATTCTTGCTGATGATTTCCCCCCCCCCCCCGGAGATAGTGGGTGACTGGGACAGGGTGACATGGAGATAGTGGGTGATGGAGGTAGTGGATGACATGGTCAGGGAGATGGGGAGATAGAGGGTGACAGGGAGATAGTGGGTGACATGGTAAGGGTGACAGGGAGATAGTGGGTGATGGAGGTAGTGGGTGACATGGTCAGGGTGACAGGGAGATAGAGGGTGACAGTGGGTGACATGGTTAGGGTGACAGGGAGATAGTGGGTGACATGGTTAGGGTGACAGGGAGATAGTGGGTGACATGGTTAGGGTGACAGGGAGATAGAGGGTGACATGGTGAGGGTGACAGGGAGATAGAGGGTGACATGGTGAGGGTGACAGGGAGACATTGGGTGACAGGGAGATAGAGGGTGACATGGTGAGGGTGACAGGGAGATAGAGGGTGACATGGTGAGGGTGACAGGGAGACATTGGGTGACAGGGAGATAGCGGGTGACATGGTTAGGGTGACAGGGAGATAGTGGGTGATGGAGGTAGTGCGTGACATGGTCAGGGTGACATGGAGATAGAGGGTGACAGTGGGTGACATGGTGAGGGTGACAAGGAGATAGAGGGTGACAGGGAGATAGAGGGTGACAGGGAGACATTGGGTGACAGGGAGATAGCGGGTGACATGGTTAGGGTGACAGGGAGATAGTGGGTCATGGAGGTAGTGGGTGACATGGTCAGGGTGACAGGGAGATAGAGGGTGACAGGGATATAGTGGGTGACAGGGTACACTACAACCAGGCTCCTCAAACAACACCCCCATCCCATCATAGGGGGCATCCCAGCAGCACAGATAGCCTACTACCCAGTGGCGTAACTACTGCCCCCGCAGTCCTCGCGGTGGCTTGGGGGCGAGGGGCTGCGGGGGCGCCACTGACTTAGAACAGATTGATATGCAGACGAGCGTCCGCATGTCAATCTGCGGTCTCCTCTCCCTCCCTGCTGTGTTGGAGGGACACGGAGCGCATCGCGCGTCTCTCCTGTGTCCCTCCCTGGCTCTCCCCCGGCCAGTCTAAGGAAGTGCCGTTCGTGAGCTCTGATTGGCTCACGAACCGGCACTTCCTTTATTAGACCGGCCGGGGGAGAGCCAGGAGGGACACAGGAGAGACGCGCGATGCGCTCCGTGTCCCTCCAACACATGGGGCATATACCTGGCACTGTGGGGGGCAGATCTGGCACTGGGGGCATATACCTGGCACAGGGGGCATATACCTGGCACTGTGGGGGGAAGATCTGGCACTTGGGGCATATACCTGGCACTGTGGGGGGCAGATCTGGCACTGGGGGCATATACCTGGCACTGTGGGGGGAAGATCTGGCACTGGGGGCATATACCTGGCACTGTGGGGGCAGATCTGGCACTGGGGGCATATACCTGGCACTGTGGGGGCAGATCTGGCACTGGGGGCATATACCTGGCACTGTGGGGGCAGATCTGGCACTGGGGGCATATACCTGGCACTGTGGGGGGAAGATCTGGCACTGGGGGCATATACCTGGCACTGTGGGGGCAGATCTGGCACTGGGGGCATATACCTGGCACTGTGGGGGCAGATCTGGGACTGGGGGCATATACCTGGCACTGTGGGGGCAGATCTAGCACTGGGGGCATATACCTGGCACTGTGGGGGGAAGATCTGGCACTGGTGGCATATACCTGGCACTGTGGGGGCAGATCTGGCACTGGGGGCATATTCCTGGCACTGTGGGGGCAGATCTGGCACTGGGGGCATATACCTGGCACTGTGGGGGGAAGATCTGGCACTGGTGGCATATACCTGGCACTGTGGGGGCAGATCTGGCACTGGGGGCATATACCTGGCACTGTGGGGGGAAGATCTGGCACTGGGGGCATATACCTGGCACTGTGGGGGCAGATCTGGCACTGGGGGCATATACCTGGCACTGTGGGGGCAGATCTGGCACTGGGGGCATATACCTGGCACTGTGGGGGCAGATCTAGCACTGGGGGCATATACCTGGCACTGTGGGGGGAAGATCTGGCACTGGTGGCATATACCTGGCACTGTGGGGGCAGATCTGGCACTGGGGGCATATACCTGGCACTGTGGGGGCAGATCTGGCACTGGGGGCATATACCTGGCACTGGAGGCATATACCTGGCACTGTGGGGGGAAGATCTGGCACTTGGGGCATATACCTGGCACTGTGGGGGGCAGATCTGGCACTGGGGGCATATACCTGGCACTGGGGGCATATACCTGGCACTGTGGGGGCAGATCTGGCACTGGGGGCATATACCTGGCACTGGGGGCATATACCTGGCACTGTGGGGGGAAGATCTGGCACTTGGGGCATATACCTGGCACTGTGGGGGGCAGATCTGGCACTGGGGGCATATACCTGGCACTGTGGGGGGAAGATCTGGCACTGGGGGCATATACCTGGCACGGTGGGGGCAGATCTGGCACTGGGGGCATATACCTGGCACTGTGGGGGCAGATCTGGCACTGGGGGCATATACCTGGCACTGTGGGGGCAGATCTGGCACTGGGGGCATATACCTGGCACTGTGGGGGGAAGATCTGGCACTGGGGGCATATACCTGGCACTGTGGGGGCAGATCTGGCACTGGGGGCATATACCTGGCACTGTGGGGGCAGATCTGGCACTGGGGGCATATACCTGGCACTGTGGGGGCAGATCTGGCACTGGGGGCATATACCTGGCACTGTGGGGGCAGATCTAGCACTGGGGGCATATACCTGGCACTGTGGGGGGAAGATCTGGCACTGGTGGCATATACCTGGCACTGTGGGGGCAGATCTGGCACTGGGGGCATATACCTGGCACTGTGGGGGCAGATCTGGCACTGGGGGCATATACCTGGCACTGGAGGCATATACCTGGCACTGTGGGGGGAAGATCTGGCACTTGGGGCATATACCTGGCACTGTGGGGGGCAGATCTGGCACTGGGGGCATATACCTGGCACTGGGGGCATATACCTGGCACTGTGGGGGCAGATCTGGCACTGGGGGCATATACCTGGCACTGTGGGGGCAGATCTGGCACTGGGGGCATATACCTGGCACTGTGGGGGGAAGATCTGGCACTGGTGGCATATACCTGGCACTGTGGGGGCAGATCTGGCACTGGGGGCATATACCTGGCACTGTGGGGGCAGATCTGGCACTGGGGGCATATACCTGGCACTGTGGGGGGAAGATCTGGCACTGGAGGCATATACCTGGCACTGTGGGGGAATATCTGGCACTGGGGGCATATACCTGGCACTGTGGGGGAATATTTGGCACTGGGGGGGGCAGGCACTGAGGGGGCATATGTGGCACTGTGGGGGAATATTTGGCACTGTGGGGGAGCAGGCACTGAGGGGGCATATGTGGCACTGGGGGGGGCATATGTGGCACTGGGAGCATGGCCCCAGCAACAAGCACTACCCCCTAGCAACGAGCATGACACCCAGTGCATGAAACCCCTGGCAACGAGCATGACACCCTGAGCATGAAAACCCCTGGCACCGTGCATGGAACCAAGAGCATGAAACCCCTGGCAACGAGCAGGTAATTTAAAAGTAATTAGAAGCCTTACTGTAGAACTTAATGTGTAATGGGCATTGTGGTGTGTGTCATAATGTATCAGGCATTACGGTGTGTTGTATACTATATCACGGGCATTGTGGTATGTGGTATAATGTCTCAGGATCATTGTGGTGTGTGTCATACTGTGTCACAGACATTGTATGTGCTATAATGTATCAGGGACATTGCAGTGTGTAGCATAATGTATAACGGGCATTGCGATTCCTGTCATAATGTGTCACAGGCATTACGGTGTGTGGCATAATGTGTCGGGGGCATTATGGTGTGTGCATATTGTGTCATGTGCATTATTGTGTGTGGAATAATGTCTAAGGGCCATTGCAGTATGTGGCATAATGTATACTGGGCATTACTATAAGGAGGAAAAATGACAAATAATGGAAGGGGCATGAATCAGGATTATTTTTCTTTCCTGTGGTGGCTAACGTATGGGCGTGCAGGTTACAAAACTGGGGTATAAGGTAGTCTTTTCCTGCAATGCCACGCCCTCCACGCAAAGCCACGCCCATTTCGACAAAGCCACACACCCTTTTTGCCGGCGCGCGCCTGAGGCGCGCGCATTTTTCTACCTTTGCTAGTGCCAATTACGGGGGGTATGGGGGGGGGGGGGGGGGGCGCCGAAGGATTTTTTGGCTTGGGGGAGAAAAATTTCTAGTTACGCCACTGCTACTACCCCCACAAGTCACAGGGGATGCCTCACACTACACAGGCAGATCCCCTCCCCCCCCCCCCGCAGTCACAGGTGATGACCCATCTCAGCGGCATAAGCAGCCCCCTCTGCTTCCCCCTCCTATCGCATCCCAGCGGCACAGGCACAGCCGGTCTCCTCCCTGTCGCCTTCCCCGCTCACCTCTCGCCTGTCAGTAGGTCCGTATATCAGCATAGTGACTCGGGCCGACTCTGGGACTGGGGGCTCTCTGGCTGCAAAAATATACTGGTAGGTTAATTGGCTCCCAATAAGACAAATAACCCTAGTGTGCAAGTGTGTGCAGGAGCTGCCTAGATGGGCCAAGTACAGTAGCTCTTATCTGATGTGTGTGTGTGTGTGTGTGTGTGTGTGTGTGTGTGTGTGTGTGTGTGTGTGTGTGTGTGTGTGTGTGTGTGTGTGTGTGTGTGTGTATATATCTCCTTATGAAGTAGCACTTCTCTATAATGTAAGTGCAGATGCCATCATTAATAACTCCAGCGTGGCGTCTCCAGAATATACAATTAAATAGCAGGCGGAAATCACTGCAGGAATAATCAGAGTTCACCGACATTTCAATTTTATTCAATTTAACATTAGGTGGTCCGGCTCCCTCCGTGATGCCGATTGTGGCCTCCCCATGTGATGTCATTCTGCGCCAGGAACCTGTGAGCAGATGGCGCCATGAACAGTCTGGATAGAGTATATATAGGTAAATCCTTGTTCACACTTCACTTTGATGAAATGTTGAACTGAATAACATTGAAACGTTGATGAACCCTTCGTTTGTTGCCTGATTATTCCTGCAATGAGTACAAGCTGCTATTCAATTGTGTGACAGCACAGGCACATCATTCCCCCCCCAGCAACCGCCCGCCATAGACAGACAGACATCACAGCACCATCATTCCCTCCCCCCATAGACAGACGGTCACAGCATCATCATACCTCCCAGCAAACCCCTTCTCTCCATGAACAGACACAGCACCGCCGTTCCTCCCAGCAACCCCCCCCCCTTCCCTCCATAAACAGACACCGCACCATCGTTCCCCCCAGGAACCTCCCCTTCATTTCATAAACAGACACCGCACCATCGTTCCCCCCAGCAACCCCCCCCCCCTTCCCTCCATAAACAGACACAGCACCGTCATTCCCCCCAGCAACCTCCCCTTCATTTCATAAACAGACATAGCACCATCGTTCCCCCCAGCAACCTCCCCTTCATTTCATAAACAGACATAGCACCATCGTTCCGCCCAGCAACCTCCCCTTTATTTCATAAACAGACATAGCACCATCGTTCACCCCAGCAACCCCCCCTTCCCTCCATAAACAGACACAGCACCATCGTTCCCTCCAGCAACCCTCCCTTCCCTACATAAACAGACACAGCACCATCGTTTCCCCCAGCAACCCCCCCTTACCTCTATAAACAGACACCGCACCATTGTTCCCCCCAGCAACCTCCCCTTCATTTCATAAACAGACATAGCACCATCGTTCCCCCCAGCAACCTCCCCTTCATTTCATAAACAGACATAGCACCATCGTTCCTCCCAGCAACCCCCCCTTCCCTCCATAAACAGACACCGCACCATTGTTCCCCCCAGCAACCTCCCCTTCATTTCATAAACAGACATAGCACCATCGTTCCCCCCAGCAACCTCCCCTTCATTTCATAAACAGACATAGCACCATCGTTCCGCCCAGCAACCTCCCCTTTATTTCATAAACAGACATAGCACCATCGTTCACCCCAGCAACCCCCCCTTCCCTCCATAAACAGACACAGCACCATCGTTCCCTCCAGCAACCCTCCCTTCCCTACATAAACAGACACCGCACCATCGTTCCCCCCAGCAACCCCCCCCCTTCCCTCCATAAACAGACACAGCACCGTCATTCCCCCCAGCAACCTCCCCTTCATTTCATAAACAGACATAGCACCATCGTTCCCCCCAGCAACCTCCCCTTCATTTCATAAACAGACATAGCACCATCGTTCCGCCCAGCAACCTCCCCTTTATTTCATAAACAGACATAGCACCATCGTTCACCCCAGCAACCCCCCCTTCCCTCCATAAACAGACACAGCACCATCGTTCCCTCCAGCAACCCTCCCTTCCCTACATAAACAGACACAGCACCATCGTTTCCCCCAGCAACCCCCCTTACCTCTATAAACAGACACCGCACCATTGTTCCCCCCAGCAACCTCCCCTTCATTTCATAAACAGACATAGCACCATCGTTCCCCCCAGCAACCTCCCCTTCATTTCATAAACAGACATAGCACCATCGTTCCTCCCAGCAACCCCCCCTTCCCTCCATAAACAGACACCGCACCATTGTTCCCCCCAGCAACCTCCCCTTCATTTCATAAACAGACATAGCACCATCGTTCCCCCCAGCAACCTCCCCTTCATTTCATAAACAGACATAGCACCATCGTTCCGCCCAGCAACCTCCCCTTTATTTCATAAACAGACATAGCACCATCGTTCACCCCAGCAACCCCCCCTTCCCTCCATAAACAGACACAGCACCATCGTTCCCTCCAGCAACCCTCCCTTCCCTACATAAACAGACACAGCACCATCGTTTCCCCCAGCAACCCCCCCTTACCTCTATAAACAGACACCGCACCATTGTTCCCCCCAGCAACCTCCCCTTCATTTCATAAACAGACATAGCACCATCGTTCCCCCCAGCAACCTCCCCTTCATTTCATAAACAGACATAGCACCATCGTTCCTCCCAGCAACCCCCCCTTCCCTCCATAAACAGACACCGCACCATTGTTCCCCCCAGCAACCTCCCCTTCATTTCATAAACAGACATAGCACCATCGTTCCCCCCAGCAACCTCCCCTTCATTTCATAAACAGACATAGCACCATTGTTCCCCCCAGCAACCTCCCCTTCATTTCATAAACAGACACAGCACCATCGTTCCCCCCAGCAACCCCCCCTTCCCTCCATAAACAGACACAGCACCATTGCTCCCCCCAGCAACTAGGGATGAGCGGGTTCGGTTCCTCTGAATCCGAACCCGCCCGAACTTCAGCTTTTTTCCACGGGTCCGAGCAGGCTCGGATCCTCCCGCCTTGCTCGGTTAACCCGAGCACGCCCGAACGTCATCATCCCGCTGTCGGATTCTCGCGAGACTCGGATTCTATATAAGGAGCCGCGCGTCGCCGCCATTTTCACACGTGCATTGAGAGTCATAGGGAGAGGACGTGGCTGGCGTCCTCTCCGTTTAGAGAAGAGAGAGACACAGTATTTTGGGGAGCATTATTAGGAGGAGTACTACTATACTGTATACTACTATACTACTTGCTGAAGTGATATTTATAGAGTCATAGGGAGAGGACGTGGCTGGCGTCCTCTCCGTTTAGAGAAGAGAGAGACACAGTATACTATTTTGGGGAGCATTATTAGGAGGAGTACTACTATACTGTATACTACTATACTACTTGCTGAAGTGATATTTATAGAGTCATAGGGAGAGGACGTGGCTGGCGTCCTCTCCGTTTAGAGAAGAGAGAGACACAGTATTTTGGGGAGCATTATTAGGAGGAGTACTACTATACTGTATAATACTCAGACACAGTATTTTGGGGAGCATTATTAGGAGGAGTACTACTATACTGTATACTACTCTACTACTTGCTGAAGTGATATTTATAGAGTCATAGGGAGAGGACGTGGCTGGCGTCCTCTCCGTTTAGAGAAGAGAGAGACACAGTATTTTGGGGAGCATTATTAGGAGGAGTACTACTATACTGTATACTACTCAGACACAGTATTTTGGGGAGCATTATTAGGAGGAGTACTACTATACTGTATACTACTCTACTACTTGCTGAAGTGATATTTATAGAGTCATAGGGAGAGGATGTGGCTGGCGTCCTCTCCGTTTAGAGAAGAGAGAGACACAGTATTTTGGGGAGCATTATTAGGAGGAGTACTACTATACTGTATACTACTCTACTACTTGCTGAAGTGATATTTATAGAGTCATAGGGAGAGGACGTGGCTGGCGTCCTCTCCGTTTAGAGAAGAGAGAGACACAGTATTTTGGGGAGCATTATTAGGAGGAGTACTACTATACTGTATACTACTCTACTACTTGCTGAAGTGATATTTATAGTCATAGGGAGAGGACGTGGCTGGCGTCCTCTCCGTTTAGAGAAGAGAGAGACACAGTATTTTGGGGAGCATTATTAGGAGGAGTACTACTATACTGTATACTACTCTACTACTTGCTGAAGTGATATTTATAGAGTCATAGGGAGAGGACGTGGCTGGCGTCCTCTTCGTTTAGAGAAGAGAGAGACACAGTATTTTGGGGAGCATTATTAGGATGAGTACTACTATACTGTATACTACTATACTACTTGCTGAAGTGATATTTATAGAGTCATAGGGAGAGGACGTGGCTGGCGTCCTCTCCGTTTAGAGAAGAGAGAGACACAGTATACTATTTTGGGGAGCATTATTAGGAGGAGTACTACTATACTGTATACTACTCTACTACTTGCTGAAGTGATATTTATAGAGTCATAGGGAGAGGACGTGGCTGGCGTCCTCTCCGTTTAGAGAAGAGAGAGACACAGTATTTTGGGGAGCATTATTAGGAGGAGTACTACTATACTGTATACTACTATACTACTTGCTGAAGTGATATTATAGAGTCATAGGGGGAGAGGACGTGGCTGGCATCCTCTCCGTTTAGAGAAGAGAGAGACACAGTATTTTGGGGAGCATTATTAGGAGGAGTACTACTATACTGTATACTACTCAGACACAGTATTTTGGGGAGCATTATTAGGAGGAGTACTACTATACTGTATACTACTCTACTACTTGCTGAAGTGATATTTATAGAGTCATAGGGAGAGGACGTGGCTGGCGTCCTCTCCGTTTAGAGAAGAGAGAGACACAGTATTTTGGGGAGCATTATTAGGAGGAGTACTACTATACTGTATACTACTCTACTACTTGCTGAAGTGATATTTATAAAGTCATAGGGAGAGGACGTGGCTGGCGTCCTCTCCGTTTAGAGAAGAGAGAGACACAGTATTTTGGGGAGCATTATTAGGAGGAGTACTACTATACTGTATACTACTCTACTACTTGCTGAAGTGATATTTATAGAGTCATAGGGAGAGGACGTGACTGGCGTCCTCTCCGTTTAGAGAAGAGAGAGACACAGTATTTTGGGGAGCATTATTAGGAGGAGTACTACTATACTGTATACTACTCTACTACTTGCTGAAGTGATATTTATAGAGTCATAGGGAGAGGACGTGGCTGGCGTCCTCTCCGTTTAGAGAAGAGAGAGACACAGTATTTTGGGGAGCATTATTAGGAGGAGTACTACTATACTGTATACTACTATACTACTTGCTGAAGTGATATTATAGAGTCATAGGGGGAGAGGACGTGGCTGGCGTCCTCTCCGTTTAGAGAAGAGAGAGACACAGTATTTTGGGGAGCATTATTAGGAGGAGTACTACTATACTGTATACTACTCAGACACAGTATTTTGGGGAGCATTATTAGGAGGAGTACTACTATACTGTATACTACTCTACTACTTGCTGAAGTGATATTTATAGAGTCATAGGGAGAGGACGTGGCTGGCGTCCTCTCCGTTTAGAGAAGAGAGAGACACAGTATTTTGGGGAGCATTATTAGGAGGAGTACTACTATACTGTATACTACTCTACTACTTGCTGAAGTGATATTTATAGATTAGATAGTGTGACTGTAAGTGTATTATCTGACTTGTGGGGGAGACACTGACAGTGGGGAGCAGTTAGAGTCTGAGAGCAGGACTCAGGAGTACATATAACGTACAGTGCACACTTTTGCTGCCAGAGTCAGTGCCACACTGCCATTGTTGTGACCACACTGACCACCAGTATAATAATATATTTTGTGATTGTCTGCTTAGGACTCGGAGTACTAGTTGCAAGTTGCAACGTAACCTGACCACCAGTTTAATAATCAATCACCACCAGTTTAATATATATATAATTGTATATAATATATATATATATATAATATTGTATACCACCTACCCGTGGTTTTTTTTTTCTTTCTTCTTTGTACATACTACTATAGTATAGTAGCTTACTGTAGCAGTCTGCGGTGCTGCTGAGCTGACAGTGTCCAGCAGGTCCGTCATCAGTCATCATTACCAATACCTAATAAATATATTATCTACCTGTCCGGCTGCAGTACTAGTGATATTATATATACATACATATATATATTGATTTCATCTCATTATCAATCATCCAGTCTATATTAGCAGCAGACACAGTACGTTAGTCCACGGCTGTAGCTACCTCTGTGTCGGCACTCGGCAGTCCATCCATAATTGTATACTAGTATCCATCCATCTCCATTGTTTACCTGAGGTGCCTTTTAGTTGTGCCTATTAAAATATGGAGAACAAAAATGTTGAGGTTCCAAAATTAGGGAAAGATCAAGATCCACTTCCACCTCGTGCTGAAGCTGCTGCCACTAGTCATGGCTGAGACGATGAAATGCCAGCAACGTCGTCTGCCAAGGCCGATGCCCAATGGCATAGTACAGAGCATGTCAAATCCAAAACACCAAATATCAGTAAAAAAAGGACTCCAAAACCAAAAATAAAATTGTCGGAGGAGAAGCGTAAACTTGCCAATATGCCATTTACCACACGGAGTGGCAAGGAACGGCTGAGGCCCTGGCCTATGTTCATGGCTAGTGGTTCAGCTTCACAGGAGGATGGAAGCACTCAGCCTCTCGCTAGAAAACTGAAAAGACTCAAGCTGGCAAAAGCACCGCAAAGAACTGTGCGTTCTTCGAAATCCCAAATCCACAAGGAGAGTCCAATTGTGTCGGTTGCGATGCCTGACCTTCCCAACACTGGACGTGAAGAGCATGCGCCTTCCACCATTTGCACGCCCCCTGCAAGTGCTGGAAGGAGCACCCGCAGTCCAGTTCCTGATAGTCAGATTGAAAATGTCAGTGTTGAAGTACACCAGGATGAGGAGGATATGGGTGTTGCTGGCGCTGGGGAGGAAATTGACAAGGAGGATTCTGATGGTGAGGTGGTTTGTTTAAGTCAGGCACCCGGGGAGACACCTGTTGTCCGTGGGAGGAATAGGGCCATTGACATGCCTGGTGAAAATACCAAAAAAATCAGCTCTTCGGTGTGGAAGTATTTCACCAGAAATGCGGACAACATTTGTCAAGCCGTGTGTTGCCTTTGTCAAGCTGTAATAAGTAGGGGTAAGGACGTTAACCACCTCGGAACATCCTCCCTTACACGTCACCTGCAGCGCATTCATAATAAGTCAGTGACAAGTTCAAAAACTTTGGGTGACAGCGGAAGCAGTCCACTGACCAGTAAATCCCTTCCTCTTGTAACCAAGCTCACGCAAACCACCCCACCACCAACTCCCTCAGTGTCAATTTCCTCCTTCCCCGGGAATGCCAATAGTCCTGCAGGCCATGTCACTGGCAATTCTGACGAGTCCTCTCCTGCCTGGGATTCCTCCGATGCATCCTTGCGTGTAACGCCTACTGCTGCTGGCGCTGCTGTTGTTGCTGCTGGGAGTCGATGGTCATCCCAGAGGGGAAGTCGGAAGACCACTTGTACTACTTCCAGTAAGCAATTGACTGTCCAACAGTCCTTTGCGAGGAAGATGAAATATCACAGCAGTCATCCTGCTGCAAAGCGGATAACTGAGGCCTTGGCATCCTGGGTGGTGAGAAACGTGGTTCCAGTATCCATCATTACTGCAGAGCCAACTAGAGACTTGTTGGAGGTACTGTGTCCCCGGTACCAAATACCATCTAGGTTCCATTTCTCTAGGCAGGCGATACCGAAAATGTACACAGACCTCAGAAAAAGAGTCACCAGTGTCCTAAAAAATGCAGCTGTACCCAATGTCCACTTAACCACGGACATGTGGACAAGTGGAGCAGGGCAGGGTCAGGACTATATGACTGTGACAGCCCACTGGGTAGATGTATGGACTCCCGCCGCAAGAACAGCAGCGGCGGCACCAGTAGCAGCATCTTGCAAACGACAACTCTTTCCTAGGCAGGCTACGCTTTGTATCACCGGTTTCCAGAATACGCACACAGCTGAAAACCTCTTACGGCAACTGAGGAAGATCATCGCGGAATGGCTTACCCCAATTGGACTCTCCTGTGGATTTGTGGCATCGGACAACGCCAGCAATATTGTGTGTGCATTAAATATGGGCAAATTCCAGCACGTCCCATGTTTTGCACATACCTTGAATTTGGTGGTGCAGAATTTTTAAAAAACGACAGGGGCGTGCAAGAGATGGCCAGAAGAATTGCGGGACACTTTCGGCGTACAGGCACCACGTACAGAAGACTGGAGCACCACCAAAAACTACTGAACCTGCCCTGCCATCATCTGAAGCAAGAAGTGGTAACGAGGTGGAATTCAACCCTCTATATGCTTCAGAGGTTGGAGGAGCAGCAAAAGGCCATTCAAGCCTATACAATTGAGCACGATATAGGAGGTGGAATGCACCTGTCTCAAGTGCAGTGGAGAATGATTTCAACGTTGTGCAAGGTTCTGATGCCCTTTGAACTTGCCACACGTGAAGTCAGTTCAGACACTGCCAGCCTGAGTCAGGTCATTCCCCTCATCAGGCTTTTGCAGAAGAAGCTGGAGACATTGAAGGAGGAGCTAACACGGAGCGATTCCGCTAGGCATGTGGGACTTGTGGATGGAGCCCTTAATTCGCTTAACAAGGATTCACGGGTGGTCAATCTGTTGAAATCAGAGCACTACATTTTGGCCACCGTGCTCGATCCTAGATTTAAAGCCTACCTTGGATCTCTCTTTCCGGCAGACACAAGTCTGCTGGGGTTGAAAGACCTGCTGGTGAGAAAATTGTCAAGTCAAGCGGAACGCGACCTGTCAACATCTCCTCCTTCACATTCTCCCGCAACTGGGGGTGCGAGGAAAAGGCTCAGAATTCCGAGCCCACCCGCTGGCGGTGATGCAGGGCAGTCTGGAGCGACTGCTGATGCTGACATCTGGTCCGGACTGAAGGACCTGACAACGATTACGGACATGTCGTCTACTGTCACTGCATATGATTCTCTCACCATTGAAAGAATGGTGGAGGATTATATGAGTGACCGCATCCAAGTAGGCACGTCACACAGTCCGTACTTATACTGGCAGGAAAAAGAGGCAATTTGGAGGCCCTTGCACAAACTGGCTTTATTCTACCTAAGTTGCCCTCCCACAAGTGTGTACTCCGAAAGAGTGTTTAGTGCCGCCGCTCACCTTGTCAGCAATCGGCGTACGAGGTTACATCCAGAAAATGTGGAGAAGATGATGTTCATTAAAATGAATTATAATCAATTCCTCCGTGGAGACATTGACCAGCAGCAATTGCCTCCACAAAGTACACAGGGAGCTGAGATGGTGGATTCCAGTGGGACGAATTGATAATCTGTGAGGAGGGGGATGTACACGGTGATATATCGGAGGATGATGATGAGGTGGACATCTTGCCTCTGTAGAGCCAGTTTGTGCAAGGAGAGATTAATTGCTTCTTTTTTGGTGGGGGTCCAAACCAACCCGTCATTTCAGTCACAGTCGTGTGGCAGACCCTGTCACTGAAATGATGGGTTGGTTAAAGTGTGCATGTCCTGTTTATACAACATAAGGGTGGGTGGGAGGGCCCAAGGACAATTCCATCTTGCACCTCTTTTTTCTTTAATTTTTCTTTGCGTCATGTGCTGTTTGGGGAGGGTTTTTTGGAAGGGACATCCTGCGTGACACTGCAGTGCCACTCCTAGATGGGCCCGGTGTTTGTGTCGGCCACTAGGGTCGCTTATCTTACTCACACAGCTACCTCATTGCGCCTCTTTTTTTCTTTGCGTCATGTGCTGTTTGGGAGGGTTTTTTGGAAGGGACATCCTGCGTGACACTGCAGTGCCACTCCTAGATGGGCCCGGTGTTTGTGTCGGCCACTAGGGTCGCTTATCTTACTCACACAGCTACCTCATTGCGCCTCTTTTTTTCTTTGCGTCATGTGCTGTTTGGGGAGGGTTTTTTGGAAGGGACATCCTGCGTGACACTGCAGTGACACTCCTAGATGGGCCCGGTGTTTGTGTCGGCCACTAGGGTCGCTTATCTTACTCACACAGCTACCTCATTGCGCCTCTTTTTTTCTTTGCGTCATGTGCTGTTTGGGGAGGGTTTTTTGGAAGGGACATCCTGCGTGACACTGCAGTGACACTCCTAGATGGGCCCGGTGTTTGTGTCGGCCACTAGGGTCGCTTATCTTACTCACACAGCTACCTCATTGCGCCTCTTTTTTTCTTTGCGTCATGTGCTGTTTGGGGAGGGTTTTTTGGAAGGGACATCCTGCGTGACACTGCAGTGACACTCCTAGATGGGCCCGGTGTTTGTGTCGGCCACTAGGGTCGCTTATCTTACTCACACAGCTACCTCATTGCGCCTCTTTTTTTCTTTGCGTCATGTGCTGTTTGGGAGTGTTTTTTGGAAGGGCCATCCTGCGTGACACTGCAGTGACACTCCTAGATGGGCCCGGTGTTTGTGTCGGCCACTAGGGTCGCTTAGCTTAGTCATCCAGCGAGGGTTCACTACGGCTGGCCGGCGGTCGGGCTCCCGGCGACCAGCATCCCGGCGCCGGGAGCCCGACCGCCGGCTTACCGACAGCTTGGCGAGCGCAAATGAGCCCCTTGCGGGCTCGCTGCGCTCGCCACGCTACGGGCACGGTGGCGCGCTATGCGCGCCACACTATTTTATTCTCCCTCTATGGGGGTCGTGGACCCCCACGAGGAAAAATAATTGTCGGTATGCCGGCTGTCGGGCTCCCGGCGCCGGTATACTGAGCGCCGGGAGCCCGACCGCCGGCAAACAGAAGACCACCCATCCAGCGACCTAGGTGCAAATTTTAGGACTAAAAATAATATTGTGAGGTGTGAGATATTCAGAATAGACTGAAAATGAGTGTAAATTATGGTTTTTGAGGTTAATAATACTTTGGGATCAAAATGACCCCCAAATTCTATGATTTAAGCTGTTTTTTAGTGTTTTTTGAAAAAAACACCCGAATCCAAAACACACCCGAATCCGACAAAAAAATTCGGTGAGGTTTTGCCAAAACGCGGTCGAACCCAAAACACGGCCGCGGAACCGAACCCAAAACCAAAACACAAAACCCGAAAAATTTCAGGCGCTCATCTCTACCAGCAACCCCCCCTTCCCTCCATAAACAGACACAGCACCATCGTTCCCCCAGCACCCCCCCTACCCTCCATAAACAGACACAGCACCATCGTTCCCCCAGCAACCCCCCCTTCCCTCCATAAACAGACACAGCACCATCGTTCCCCCCAGCACCCCCCCTACCCTCCATAAACAGACACAGCACCATCGTTCCCCCCCAGCAACCCCCCCTTCACTCCATAAACAGACACAGCACCATCGCTCCCCCCAGCAACCCCCCTTCCCTCCATAAACAGACACAGCACCATCGCTCCCCCAGCAACCTCCCTTCCCTCCATAAACAGACACAGCACCATCGCTCCCTCCAGCAACCCACCCTTCCCTCCATAAACAGACACAGCACCATCGTTCCCCCAGCACCCCCCCTACCCTCCATAAACAGACACAGCACCATCGTTCCCCCCAGCAACCCACCCTTCCCTCCATAAACAGACACAGCACCATCGCTCCCCCCAGCAACCCCCCCTTCCCTCCATAAACAGACACAGCACCATCGCTCCCCCCAGCAACCCCCCCTTCCCTCCATAAACAGACACAGCACCATCGCTCCCCCAGCAACCCTCCCTTCCCTCCATAAACAGACACAGCACCATCGCTCCCCCCAGCAACCCCCCTTCCCTCCATAAACAGACACAGCACCATCGCTCCCCCAGCAACCCTCCCTTCCCTCCATAAACAGACACAGCACCATCGCTCCCCCCAGCAACCCCCCCTTCCCTCCATAAACAGACACAGCACCATCGCTCCCCCCAGCAACCCACCCTTCCCTCCATAAACAGACATAGCACCATCGTTCCCTCCAGCAACCCCCCCTTCCATCCATAAACAGACACAGCACCATCGCTCCCCCCAGCAACCCCCCCTTCCATCCATAAACAGACACAGCACCATCGTTCCCCCCAGCAACCCCCCCTTCCCTCCATAAACAGACACAGCACCATCGCTCCCCCCAGCAACCCCCCCCCTTCCCTCCATAAACAGACACAGCACCATCGCTCCCCCCAGCAACCCCCCCTTCCCTCCATAAACAGACACAGCATCATCGTTCCCCCAGCAACCCCCCCCTTCCCTCCATAAACAGACACAGCACCATCGTTCCCCCCAGCAACCCACCCTTCCCTCCATAAACAGACATAGCACCATCGTTCCCCCCCAGCAACCCCCCCTTCACTCCATAAACAGACACAGCACCATCGCTCCCCCCAGCAACCCCCCCTTCCCTCCATAAACAGACACAGCACCATCGCTCCCCCAGCAACCTCCCTTCCCTCCATAAACAGACACAGCACCATCGCTCCCCCCAGCAACCCCCCCTTCCATCCATAAACAGACACAGCACCATCGTTCCCCCCAGCAACCCCCCCCTTCCCTCCATAAACAGACACAGCACCATCGCTCCCCCCAGCAACCCCCCCCCTTCCCTCCATAAACAGACACAGCACCATCGCTCCCCCCAGCAACCCCCCCTTCCCTCCATAAACAGACACAGCACCATCGCTCCCCCCAGCAACCCCCCCTTCCCTCCATAAACAGACACAGCATCATCGTTCCCCCCAGCAACCCCCCCCTTCCCTCCATAAACAGAGACAGCACCATCGCTCCCCCCAGCAACCCCCCCTTCCCTCCATAAACAGAGACAGCACCATCGTTCCCCCCAGCAACCCCCCCTTTCCTCCATAAACAGACACAGCACCATCGCTCCCCCCAGCAACCCCCCCTTCCCTCCATAAACAGACACAGCACCATCGTTCCCCCCAGCAACCCCCCCCTTCCCTCCATAAACAGAGACAGCACCATCGTTCCCCCCAGCAACCCCCCCTTCCCTCCATAAACAGACACAGCACCATCGCTCCCCCCAGCAACCCCCCCTTCCCTCCATAAACAGACACAGCACCATCGCTCCCCCCAGCAACCCCCCCCTTCCCTCCATAAACAGAGACAGCACCATCGTTCCCCCCAGCAACCCCCCCTTCCCTCCATAAACAGACACAGCACCATCGCTCCCCCCAGCAACCCCCCTGCCCTCCATAAACAGACACAGCACCATCGCTCCCCCCAGCAACCCCCCTGCCCTCCATAAACAGACACAGCACCATCGCTCCCCCCAGCAACCCCCCTGCCCTCCATAAACAGACACAGCACCATCGCTCCCCCCAGCAACCCCCCCCTTCCCTCCATAAACAGACACAGCACCATCGCTCCCCCAGCACCCCCCCTTCCCTCCATAAACAGACACAGCACCATCGCTCCCCCCAGCACCCCCCTTCCCTCCATAAACAGACACAGCACCATCGCTCCCCCCAGCAACCCCCCTGCCCTCCATAAACAGACACAGCACCATCGCTCCCCCCAGCAACCCCCCTGCCCTCCATAAACAGACACAGCACCATCGCTCCCCCCAGCAACCCCCCTGCCCTCCATAAACAGACACAGCACCATCGCTCCCCCCAGCAACCCCCCCCTTCCCTCCATAAACAGACACAGCACCATCGCTCCCCCCAGCACCCCCCCTTCCCTCCATAAACAGACACAGCACCATCGCTCCCCCCAGCACCCCCCCTACCCTCCATAAACAGACACAGCACCATCGTTCCCCCCAGCAACCCCCCCTTTCCTCCATAAACAGAGACAGCACCATCGTTCCCCCCAGCAACCCCCCTTTCCTCCATAAACAGACACAGCATCATCGTTCCCTCCAGCAACCCCCCCTTCCATCCATAAA
>NC_086448.1:29913352-30078643 GCF_028390025.1 Pseudophryne corroboree | reverse complement strand
TGATTTCAACAGATTGACCACACGTGAATCCTGGTTAAGCGAATGAAGGGCTCCATCCACAAGTCCCACATGCCTAGCGGAATCGCTCTGTTTTAGCTCCTCCTTCAATGCCTGCAGCTTCTTCTGCAAAATCCTGATGAGGGGAATGACCTGACTCAGGCTGGCAGTGTCTGAACTGACTTCACGTGTGGCAAGTTCAAAAGGTTGCAGAACCTTGCACAACGTTGAAATCATTCTCCACTGCGCTTGAGACAGGTGCATTCCACCTCCTTTGCCTATATCGTGGTCAGATGTATAGGCTTGAATGGCCTTTTGCTGCTCCTCCATCCTCTGAAGCATATAGAGGGTTGAATTCCACCTCGTTACCACCTCTTGCTTCAGATGATGGCAGGGCAGGTTCAGGCGTTTTTGGTGGTGCTCCAGTCTTCTGTACGCGGTGCCTGTACGTCGAAAGTGGCCCGCAATTCTTCTGGCCACCGACAGCATCTCTTGCACGCCCCTGTCGTTTTTTAAATAATTCTGCACCACCAAATTCAAGGTATGTGCAAAACATGGGACGTGCTGGAATTTGCCCAGATGTAATGCACGCACAATATTGCTGGCGTTGTCCGATGCCACAAATCCCCAGGAGAGTCCAATTGGGGTAAGCCATTCTGCGATGATCTTCCTCAGTTGCCGTAAGAGGTTTTCAGCTGTGTGCGTATTCTGGAAAGCGGTGATACAAAGCGTAGCCTGCCTAGGAACGAGTTGGCGTTTGCGAGATGCTGCTACTGGTGCCGCCGCTGCTGTTCTTGCAGCGGGAGGCAATACATCTACCCAGTGGGCTGTCACAGTCATGTAGTCCTGAGTCTGCCCTGCTCCACTTGTCCACATGTCTGTGGTTAAGTGGACATTGGGTACAACTGCATTTTTTAGGACACTGGTGAGTCTTTTTCTGACGTCCGTGTACATTCTCGGTATCGCCTGCCTAGAGAAGTGGAACCTAGATGGTATTTGGTAACGGGGGCACACTACCTCAAGCAATTGTCTAGTTCCCCGTGAACTAACGGCGGATACCGGACGCACGTCTAACACCAACATAGTTGTCAAGGCCTCAGTTATCCGCTTTGTAACAGGATGACTGCTGTGATATTTCATCTTCCTCGCAAAGGACTGTTGGACAGTCAATTGATTACTGGAAGTAGTACAAGTGGTCTTCCGACTTCCCCTCTGGGATGACCATCGACTCCCAGCAGCAACAACAGCAGCGCCAGCAGCAGTAGGCGTTACACTCAAGGATGCATCGGAGGAATCCCAGGCAGGAGAGGACTCGTCAGACTTGCCAGTGACATGGCCTGCAGGACTATTGGCTTTCCTGGGTAAGGAGGAAATTGACACTGAGGGAGTTGGTGGTGTGGTTTGCGCGAGCTTGGTTACAAGAGGAAGGGATTTACTGGTCAGTGGACTGCTTCCGATGTCATCCAAAGTTTTTGAATTTGTCACTGACTTATTATGAATGCGCTGCAGGTGACGTATAAGGGAGGATGTTCCGAGGTGGTTAACGTCCTTACCCCTACTTATTACAGCTTGACAAAGGCAACACACGGCTTGACACCAGTTGTCCGCATTTCTGTTGAAATAATTCCACACTGAAGAGCTGATTTTTTTGGTATTTTGACCAGGCATGTCAATGGCCATATTCCTCCCACGGACAACAGGTGTCTCCCCGGGTGCCTGACTTAAACAAACCACCTCACCATCAGAATCCTCCTTGTCAATTTCCTCCCCAGCGCCAGCAACACCCATATCCTCATCCTGGTGTACTTCAACACTGACATCTTCAATTTGACTATCAGGAACTGGACTGCGGGTGCTCCTTCCAGCACTTGCAGGGGGCGTGCAAATGGTGGAAGGCGCAAGCTCTTCCCGTCCAGTGTTGGGAAGGTCAGGCATCGCAACCGACACAATTGGACTCTCCTTTGGGATTTGTGATTTCGAAGAACGCACAGTTCTTTGCTGTGCTTTTGCCAGCTTAAGTCTTTTTTTTCTTTCTAGCGAGAGGATGAGTGCTTCCATCCTCATGTGAAGCTGAACCACTAGCCATGAACATAGGCCAGGGCCTCAGCCGTTCCTTGCCACTCCGTGTCGTAAATGGCATATTGGCAAGTTTACGCTTCTAATCAGACGCTTTTAATTTTGATTTTTTACTGATCTTTTGTGTTTTGGATTTTACATGCTCTGTACTATGACATTGGGCATCGGCCTTGGCAGACGACGTTGATGGCATTTCATCGTCTCGGCCATGACTAGTGGCAGCAGCTTCAGCACGAGGTGGAAGTGGATCTTGATCTTTCCCTATTTTTTTAATCTCCACATTTTTGTTCTCCATATTTTAATGCGCACAACTAAAAGCCACCACAGGTATACAATGTAGATGGATGGATAGTATAGTATTATATTACTTATGGACGACGAGTGCACTGACGACACAGAGGTAGGTACAGCCGTGGCCTACCGTACTGCTTATATATATAATATACTGTATAACGAACCTGGTGGACACTGTCAGCAGACTGCTAAACTAGTATGAAGAAAAAAAAAGCCACCACAGGTATACAATGTAGATGGATGGATAGTATTGTATTATATTACTTATGGACGACGAGTGCACTGATGACACAGAGGTAGGTACAGCCGTGGCCTACCGTACTGCTTATATATATAATATACTGTATAACGGACCTGGTGGACACTGTCAGCAGACTGCTAAACTAGTATGAAGAAAAAAAAAGCCACCACAGGTATACAATGTAGATGGATGGATAGTATAGTATTATATTACTTATGGACGAAGAGTGCATTGACGACACAGAGGTAGGTACAGCCGTGGCCTACCGTACTGCTTATATATATATAATATACTGTATAACGGACCTGGTGGACACTGTCAGCAGACTGCTAAACTAGTATGAAGAAAAAAAAAATCACCACAGGTATACAATGTAGATGGATGGATAGTATAGTATTATATTACTTATGGACGACGGGTGCACTGACGACACAGAGGTAGGTACAGCCGTGTCCTACCGTACTGCTTATATATATAATATACTGTATAACGGACCTGGTGGACACTGTCAGCAGACTGCTAAACTAGTATGAAGAAAAATAAAGCCACCACAGGTATACAATGTAGATGGATGGATAGTATAGTATTATATTACTTATGGACGACGAGTGCACTGACGACACAGAGGTAGGTACAGCCGTGGCCTACCGTACTGCTTATATATATATAATATACTGTATAATATAATAACGGACCTGGTGGACACTGTCAGCAGACTGCTAAACTAGTATGAAGAAAAAAAAAGCCACCACAGGTATACAATGTAGATGGATGGATAGTATACTATTATATTACTTATGGACGACGAGTGCACTGACGACACAGAGGTAGGTACAGCCGTGGCCTACCGTACTGCTTATATATATATAATATACTGTATAACGGACCTGGTGGACACTGTCAGCAGACTGCTAAACTAGTATGAAGAAAAAAAAAGCCACCACAGGTATACAATGTAGATGGATGGATAGTATAGTATTATATTGCTTATGGACTGACAATGCTAAATTTCCTTGTCGTATAAACAACCCTTTATGAAGTCTAAGAACACTGTACGCTGTTTACTTAAGAAGTACCGTAATGGTACGCTAGTTGCGTAACGATCGCTCAGCCGTAGGCGAGACGCTCAAGCGTCACGTTCGCTCACGGCCCAGTGATCACAGGACACGTTATTGGCTATGACTAGAGTAATGATTCGCTATGGCGTAGCGGACGCTCGAGACCACGAGGAGATCACCAGCGGCGCAGACGCTCACAACGCTATACCTTTATGTCTAAACCTTATACCAATGAAATACACGGAATACCTTAATGTGAATACAGGGTGTAAGTGCAACCTTGTGTAACCTGACTAACTACAAAGCTGCTTGAGCGTCACCGACGCTCAAGTGAACACTTAACACTATAGGAAATACACAGATACTGGTTTAGGGTCCAAAGCCTATTAACTGTATTATATCTAGTATACTTGTAAAAAGGGGATAACAGTACAAATGATACACTACAATATAACAAAGACTTCCTAACCAAAATACAATACTATCTAATACAATACAATACTAGTCTAGGGGAGATACGAGAGAAAGAGAAGGGAAAGAGAGAGAGAGAGAGAGAGAGACGGAGAGAGATGAGAGAAATTGGCTCACAGTAAGACAATGATTACGGAGAGAAACTTACGCACAAGGGTAAACGATCGCATGCGCCTGGACATCCAGCACCCGATTTTCAGCAATGAGAACCGTTGAAGAGTGAGAGCTGGATGTGGTCGGCCTGCCTATTTATGCCCCACACACAATGCAATCTCATAGTCCCTACAATCCCATTGTCCATTGGATGAAGGAATTCGACCCTGTATCACAACAAAAGGTCATAGGTTGATTCATACAGGTGGGCTGTGACGATTTCAAACAGCTCAGGTGGGTGGGGAACTAAGTTTCCCGCCGCATACCTGAGTATGAGTAAATAGTAGAAATGGACATAAACTTCTTATGTCCATAACTATTCGCACGAGCGATTAATACGCTCCAAACCAACACCGGAATATTGCTAATTAAATACTCTTCCGATGGGTACCAAACACTGCTGTATGATTCCTGTTAGACCCTTCGTACAATACAAAGAGGGATTACTTTAAACAGGGACCTTCTATATTAACCAAACTTTCAGAAACTATCAAAGGGATCATGATCTATAAACTACATTAATTGTGAAAATATGTAACGAATGAGTCGCACGCTACGACTACATAAACTCTACCGTAAATACGCATACCGCGCCTGCGAGTGCACGCTATTGCGGGTATGCGCCTTCACGGGAGAGCGTACGCATGCGCAGCACGGACCAGTGTGCGGTGCAAATATGGCAACGTGTATGGGGATATTTTTCTGACTTTGACAGTCCACCCTTTGGCAGTCAATAATAACTGCCACCTTCTAAAACATTTCAAAAGGAGAAAAATATATGTCAGGGGTTAATTCATTTCCATGGTTGGGTGAGGGAGGAGAGAGGAGTAGGTGTGAAGAGGGTATGACCTAGTGTGATAGCAGAAGCATGTGTGTATGAGTCCATGTTTGGAGGGTCATGTATCATCGTGCCGTACGTGTTGTAAATCAAGCTTCGAGGTATTGCGAAGTATACATTTGAATTCCTTCTTATCCTGTAGTACAGGTCTGTGGATGGGCTGTCAAACTTTACCGAGCTCTTTTCGGATTTTGAACAAAATGGGGAGCACATTTTAGTTGATGATACATGAATGGGGGAGGTATGTGGTTGCTGATATCTGTGCCTGTATTCCCTATCGTCTATGTGTGTCATTACCTGAGGGTTGTAGAGATGAAGATAAAGAACACTTATGGAAAATGCAATGATATTCTATGTCAGGGAAATGTACATCTGTCGTCGAAGTTGTGTTCGGTATCTGTTGAGAGTCGTCTTCTTTGCGCTGTATTGCTCCTTGGGCATGAGCAAATAGCTTTGTCAGAGCCATCGGATTTACAAAAAAATGTTGGGCTAGCGTGAGTTTAAATGTACTAGGGAAACTGGGGATCCATGGCAAAGTTCATCAAGTGTCCATTTCTCAAGTGGTCAAAACTTCATCTTTGGTGCTTGTCTGTTGTCTGTATAGCGTCTCGTCAACTTCCTCGTCCAAGGGGGTCTTTGTATCTTGGAGAAAAGCAGAAAAACAGGTGAAAGAAACGGACCGTATAATCGCATTTTCATCACATTCTGGTTTCTATCATTGGGTCATAAATCAAATCCAGGTTAATTACGGTTTCCTCACTCCTCAAGCTCATCACTTTTGTACTTTGTTTGCACCTCATTAAAGCCTGCCCGCATCTAAATATCAATCCAATCGATATAACGACACCCAAGATACATAGTAGAAACTTTCCAACATCCATTATGACTCCTTGAGCCCAGTCTCCTAAACCGGAGAACCAATTTCGCGGGTTCAACCATGACACCCAACCAGTCAGCTCATTACCTACAGCAGCAAGGGTGAGATTGTGTTTTCGACGAAATTCCCACTTTAATTGCAGAATATCGTCCATCTTTTGGTCTATGACCTCTACCGGATCCTCGGTGCTATTCGTGATATAAGTGCAACACTTTATGCCGTACTGTGTTGCCAATGTAACACAATATCCGCCTGTTACTGCTGTAAGATAATTAAGAACCATCCTATGCTGAACTAGTTCTGTTTTATAAGCTTGAAGTTCTCTTCCAGTGTATCTAAACGTGTCATCATACATTTCAGTGATATTATCTAACAAATTGGCGAGTGCGGAAATGTATCTATAATTCATCACTCCTCGAGCGGTGCGAGTGAAATCTAACGCTACCAGGACCTGAATCCCGGTGGATTCATGGATAAGATCAGAGGCCGGATGCTCTAACCTTTCTGACAGTTGTCTTTTAACTCGGTGCTCGTAATGAGTGTGAGTATAAGGAGCTTGGGCACCACGGTGTATGTCTTTCATTTTGTCATGTGTTACAGTCATCACTTCAGGCAATACTTTTCCAATATAACACAATCCTTCAGAGTTTGGGGCAAGCCACTTGTACGCCTTTCTCCCGCATATGAAATATGCGTCATCGGGGAGAACATATGGGACGGAGAAGGACATTACCATGTTACAAACCTTCCAGGTGAAATCTCCTGACCCTAATTCTTCCATCTGCTTAATGCACGTATCAGTTTGTACGATATGTGCACAGTATCCTGGTGATACCTCTCCAACTCTAGTAATCCTATTTCCTAAGGTATATCGATACCGGAAAGATTTTCCTCTACTGGCTATGTGGCGTACAAGCTCTGTATCTGTAGGCATTCTATCTGCTCTGTGTGAAAAGGTCATGGTAAGGTTGCTCCATGACACTTCCCAATTTCCCGGCTTACGGGGGTTGGAGATATTAAAACATAAGAGGGACCTATCCACATGGTATTGGTGGAGCTTCAAACTAGGAGGGCTGGAGATGTTAAATCTCCGGTCCACCGGTCTCCCACCACTTAGCTCAAGTACCTCCCCTAACGTTAAAGGAAATGGTACTAGCCCTGATTTGCTATGACCCTGAGGTACTTGAGAGCATACCCAACAATCTGTTTGGTTTAACACGTTACCCACTAAAGAGTGATAGTCACTCAATGGATGCTGGTCCATATGGATATTAAAACTGGATTGGCATTTCTTTATGCATCCATCTTCAACCAGATTATCACAGAGCCTACAGATACAATTTTCTTTTTGAGCTAACAATCCTTCAAAGAAAATGTTTACAGATAACATGGTTGTTAGATCGTGCCCGGTACTCGCCTTTGCTTGGTGATTGGGTTGCTATTGGAAATTTACACCTCCGTCTCAGTCATCAGGACCTTTCTGGATCCTTTCTCGACCTCACTGGTACTCTCACCGAAACAGACTGCTCTGGTCAACATCCTGGTTAACGGGAAAATCCATATTGCAGTCTCTTGGGGCAAGTCCATCTTACAGGAGGAGAAAAGAAGAAATTTGTAATGGGGGTATAAGAAAACAGTTTGAGGGGGGGGGGGGGGGGGAGAACTTGCTACGATAATAAGTTCTCTCGTCTTGTTGTTCTTCTTGTTCTGCTGTCTTCTCAAAGGTGCTGTCTCTCAGTCTTCCAAACGAACATTCTGGTGATGCAATATTCCTTCCCAACCGACGATCTTTCTGTAAGGAGCAAAAATCTGGCATTACCATTGGTCCAACTGAGGGGTGACATACCATTTTTAAACCATGGAAACATGAGTGGGAAGAGAGAGATAACAAAAAAAACAAAAGAGGTAGAGAACAATTCATGTGCATATATACATTACATAACTCGACAATAACCACCAATGAGAAAAGAGAAACAAAACATTTTTAAACATTGTCAACATTAAGAAAACATTGTTAGCATTAGAAAAACATTGTCAGACTTATTAGGCTGTCATATCTATGTGTCTAATGGTCTCCTTGAGCAGTCCCTCCCCACCAGCACCTGCATTACTCCACTGTCTGTATCTGGCCAGAAATACATTGTGGCGGAGGTCATGCTGGGGTTTGGTAGACTTCTGCAAGGACCAAGTGGGTATGCAATGTGTGAATTCTTACCAATACTAGTCAGAGATGGGGATAGAGAGAGAGAGAAAAGAAAAAAAAAACATTTTTCACAAATACATTTACAACTTTTCACCTGGTCATTCCTGTGTCTTCAGTGAATGACCTCCCACTTCATTAACCGTTACCTCAGGCTTGCCTCCATTCCTAATAATCACCTTTCCTGCCTATGTGATCCCTGATTATAATGGTGTGTATTGTAATTTTGCTCATTTCTTGGTCTAGGGGGTCTAACTTTATGTGGGTTATTACAGTTGCTAGCATAATGCCCTTCTCTCCTACAATGATAACAAATCCTGGGCTTCCTCCACGTGTCAATGACCTGAGGTTTTGGTTGATTTGATGCCTCCTCAAACGCTCGGATGCTCATCATCATCAATCGTTTCCCCTGTACTTCCCTGATTCCTTGGATTTTATGATTATGGTGTTGTCTTTCTCTTGATCTACAATCTCTTGCAAAGTGTCCCTTTTTATGACAATTGTAACAGACTTCCATATCTGGATTTCTCACAGGGGTGTGGGGCTTTTGTTGGGGTGGTCTTGTGTTTTGGGCCTGTATATTTGCTGCCATTAACTCATCTCTTTGTGACTCTCTGTATCTGGTGATATTCTGATCATGATTGATGACGGCCTCTCTTAGTGCGGTCACCGAGATATCTCTCCAGTTTGGGTTGGTGGTCTGTACCCTTGTTTTTAATTCATCTTTTAAACCATTCATTAATACCTTAACCGCTATTCCTTTATGTTGTGCATTTGTCTTGATGTCTGCGATCCCAGTGTTTCTAGCCATTATTTGCAGTGCTCGATTGAAATAATTAGAAACATTTTCCCTTTCGTTTTGCCTTATGGAGAGAATGTCATTCCACTTGACAGCAGCTGGGAAATATATTCCTAACTGTCGGTTAATCTGCCTAATACATTCCTGATTGTGTTCTTCCATACAAGGTACCTCCGTGTTTAATTTACAATCAGCAATGAATTTTTCAGGGTCAACACTGGAGGGCAAACATGCCCTCAGCACTGTCCGCCATTCTTTGTTGGTGGGTTCTGTGGCGTTTCCTAGTTCTTTAATAAACTTTTGACATTTGACTAGATTTTTCCTAGGATCAGGAAATTCAGACACAATTGATCTCAATTCGGTCCGGGACCAGAGACAGCGCATTGCACTGTCCTTGACGGGAATGATTCCCTGATCGTCAGTCTTCCCATTGGGGACTGAGATCACCCTGGCCAGATCGAGCTCAGTTACATCATCTTGTGTTGGTCTTACAATATGGGGTACATTTGTTTGTGCGTGATATGAAACATTGTACGTACCTGTGGACACGACCTCACCTGACCCTCCGTTAGGGGGTTCGATTATTGCCTTTACCAATTTGGTCGCGTCCACCTGGATGGCTTTTGTGATGGTTGCTGGAAGAGGTGCTGACATCATTCTGGGCTCACTTTCTTGTTTGTATTCCTGAGGGAAGTTTGACATGGGGTGCAACTTGCATAGGTTAATAGTTGTACATTCAACAGTATTACAATAATCATTGTTACAGTTATTACACTTATTCTTATAATCTATACTACAGTTGCTAAGAGCGTTTTTATTGTTCAACCTTGTGCTTTTCTCCGCAACCATAATCCTCCCCGATGCCATGTCTCTCCTCTCAAGATAAGATTCAGAAAAGTCAACAGACTCTCTTTGTAATTCACCTTCCTGTTGCCCTAACTGCACATAATCATAATGTTTACTTCGTCTCTTTGTTGGTTCAATGAGACATATCCTCCTCCTTAAATTTTGTAACACGTCTGGACTGAAGCTACCTATTCTTGGGACTTTGTCCCTGTCTTGTACAGTCATTCTCTCCCATTCATCACATAAAGATTCTGTGTGACTTCCGTATTTTTCACACATGATGTACCTTGCCGACCCAACGGGTCGGTTCTCTGAATCAACCCGAACCGAGGTTGATCGCCCCCTACCTGAACAACTGGCCCCCATAATTCTGCAGGTGTTGCTTATTCCTCCTTGGATCTTTATATCAAGGTTTTCAGCGAACCCTTACAAACAAACCAAGATGTCCTGGGCAGGCCGGCGGTGGCGGTTTACCAAGTACCCCACTTACTTCTCGCCCACGTTGGCCAGTACTGCAATAACTGTAACCAGAGCTGCTGTACCCAACCCAGGGCCCCTGTGAACCTTCTGTTTACTGGAACATATGAGGGTTACCCGAAGGACACTTACTCTTTCCAGTAAAGGTGGGGTTGTTAGATAGTTCCTGAGTGACCAGCGAACTTCCCTTTAAAAATAAAAAATTACACAAATCACGTCAGAATGTACAGATAGCGTTTGTGACCACTTTACTCTAATGGTATTAGGTCAGATTACTAACTACTGCACACAATTACGTGCGGTCCAATCGTTCAGTACATAAGCACTACTTGTCATGTACTGAAAGATCAATGGAATCGATGTTTCCGGCCGCGATTCCTTCAGCATGAGCTTATGGCCTATATGGGTTCTGCACCAACGCCCCCAGGGGTTGTGCCACTGGACTTTTATAGCGGACCTCTTTGTCTATTTTACCTGTTACCTTATGACCTCCTGGTCTGTTACCGTCTGTTAATGACCTCCTGGTCTGTTACCTTATGACCTCCTGGTCTGTTACCTTATGACCTCCTGGTCTGTTACCTTATGGTCCGCTATACTCTAATGCTCAAATATTATTTAACCAAGGATGCCTCCCTAGCCACCGTATATGTCACTTACACGTGTGTCCCTTGACGAGTACCCGACTTTCCTTTTGGTTCAACCTCTTAAGTTATATAAACTTATGTAATAAAAACACACTCACTCAACACATGTAC
Organism: Pseudophryne corroboree; assembly: GCF_028390025.1. Lineage (NCBI taxonomy): Eukaryota > Metazoa > Chordata > Amphibia > Anura > Myobatrachidae > Pseudophryne > Pseudophryne corroboree. The sequence goes on along the minus strand of NC_086448.1, from coordinate 30,067,561 downwards.
ACTTTGTTTCTATATCTATTTCTGCGCAGAAATTGTCTTCAGTCCAACTGTGTTACCAATTAGGAGCAGGATCTGTTAAACTAAATTTCAGATTTTTCCAAAAATAGATTTGCGTTATTTACCGCGTCGCGTTATTTACCGCTGTGCGTTACTTATCGCCTTTGCGCTAATTATCACTTTGCGCTAATTCAACTTTTCGTGACTTGAGCTACGTTGCGTAACCAGACGCTACGTTGCGTAATGTACGCCGCGTGCGTCTGCCGTTTGGATTGCGTACGCAAGTCTTTTGTTAGGGACACGTGTACGCAAAACAAAGATCCACCGTAACACAATTTCTACCTTTATCAATGTAGGTGATCCCTGATCATCTACCGCACACCACACTGACTGCCTTATCTCCCAGACAAGCCGTGTGTTGGTCTATACTTTAACTATTACCTCTACTATGAAATAACAGCAAATCTCTTTTTGCACTTTCTATCAACTATAAAACTTGGCAAACAGGAATAGTGATATACGAAATTTGAAAAAGAAATGCAGATATATATGTATGCGTGCGTGTATACGCAAGACAGAAGAGAAATAAAACAGTTTTAAAAGACACAAGCGTTTTGTTCTTACTTCCGGTTCCCGGATTCCTTCAGCACTCTTTATCTAAGCGAAGCAGACGCTTATCCCGTCAGCACTGCGAGACAACCTCCCACCCTTTGCTGGGGGGATAATGTCTGCTGATCTACCTAGTGCAGATATGAGAAGGATAGGACGAGTCCCCAATTGACAATGCTAAATTTCCTTGTCGTATAAACAACCCTTTATGAAGTCTAAGAACACTGTACGCTGTTTACTTAAGAAGTACCGTAATGGTACGCTAGTTGCGTAACGATCGCTCAGCCGTAGGCGAGACGCTCAAGCGTCACGTTCGCTCACGGCCCAGTGATCACAGGACACGTTATTGGCTATGACTAGAGTAATGATTCGCTATGGCGTAGCGGACGCTCGAGACCACGAGGAGATCACCAGCGGCGCAGACGCTCACAACGCTATACCTTTATGTCTAAACCTTATACCAATGAAATACACGGAATACCTTAATGTGAATACAGGGTGTAAGTGCAACCTTGTGTAACCTGACTAACTACAAAGCTGCTTGAGCGTCACCGACGCTCAAGTGAACACTTAACACTATAGGAAATACACAGATACTGGTTTAGGGTCCAAAGCCTATTAACTGTATTATATCTAGTATACTTGTAAAAAGGGGATAACAGTACAAATGATACACTACAATATAACAAAGACTTCCTAACCAAAATACAATACTATCTAATACAATACAATACTAGTCTAGGGGAGATACGAGAGAAAGAGAAGGGAAAGAGAGAGAGAGAGAGAGACGGAGAGAGATGAGAGAAATTGGCTCACAGTAAGACAATGATTACGGAGAGAAACTTACGCACAAGGGTAAACGATCGCATGCGCCTGGACATCCAGCACCCGATTTTCAGCAATGAGAACCGTTGAAGAGTGAGAGCTGGATGTGGTCGGCCTGCCTATTTATGCCCCACACACAATGCAATCTCATAGTCCCTACAATCCCATTGTCCATTGGATGAAGGAATTCGACCCTGTATCACAACAAAAGGTCATAGGTTGATTCATACAGGTGGGCTGTGACGATTTCAAACAGCTCAGGTGGGTGGGGAACTAAGTTTCCCGCCGCATACCTGAGTATGAGTAAATAGTAGAAATGGACATAAACTTCTTATGTCCATAACTATTCGCACGAGCGATTAATACGCTCCAAACCAACACCGGAATATTGCTAATTAAATACTCTTCCGATGGGTACCAAACACTGCTGTATGATTCCTGTTAGACCCTTCGTACAATACAAAGAGGGATTACTTTAAACAGGGACCTTCTATATTAACCAAACTTTCAGAAACTATCAAAGGGATCATGATCTATAAACTACATTAATTGTGAAAATATGTAACGAATGAGTCGCACGCTACGACTACATAAACTCTACCGTAAATACGCATACCGCGCCTGCGAGTGCACGCTATTGCGGGTATGCGCCTTCACGGGAGAGCGTACGCATGCGCAGCACGGACCAGTGTGCGGTGCAAATATGGCAACGTGTATGGGGATATTTTTCTGACTTTGACAGGACGACGAGTGCACTGACGACACAGAGGTAGGTACAGCCGTGGCCTCCCGTACTGCTTATATATATATAATATACTGTATAATATAATAACGGACCTGGTGGACACTGTCAGCAGACTGCTAAACTAGTATGAAGAAAAAAAAAGCCACCACAGGTATACAATGTAGATGGATGGATAGTATAGTATTATATTACTTATGGACGACGAGCGCACTGACGACACAGAGGTAGGTACAGCCGTGGCCTACCGTACTGCTTATATATATAATATACTGTATAACGGACCTGGTGGACACTGTCAGCAGACTGCTAAACTAGTATGAAGGAAAAAAAAGCCACCGCAGGTATACAATGTAGATGGATGGATAGTATAGTATTATATTACTTATGGACGACGAGTGCACTGACGACACAGAGGTAGGTACAGCCGTGGCCTACCGTACTGCTTATATATATAATATACTGTATAACGGACCTGGTGGACACTGTCAGCAGACTGCTAAACTAGTATGAAGAAAAAAAAAGCCACCGCAGGTATACAATGTAGATGGATGGATAGTATAGTATTATATTACTTATGGACGACGAGTGCACTGACGACACAGAGGTAGGTACAGCCGTGGCCTACCGTACTGCTTATATATATAATATACTGTATAACGGACCTGGTGGACACTGTCAGCAGACTGCTAAACTAGTATGAAGAAAAAAAAAGCCACCACAGGTATACAATGTAGATGGATGGATAGTATTATACTACTTATGGACGACGAGTGCACTGACGACACAGAGGTAGGTACAGCCGTGGCCTACCGTACTGCTTATATATATATATAATATACTGTATAATATAATAACGGACCTGGTGGACACTGTCAGCAGACTGCTAAACTAGTATGAAGAAAAAAAAAGCCACCACAGGTATACAATGTAGATGGATGGATAGTATAGTATTATATTACTTATGGACGACGAGTGCACTGACGACACAGAGGTAGGTACAGCCGTGGCCTACCGTACTGCTTATATATATATATAATATACTGTATAATATAATAACGGACCTGGTGGACACTGTCAGCAGACTGCTAAACTAGTATGAAGAAAAAAAAAGCCACCACAGGTATACAATGTAGATGGATGGATAGTATAGTATTATATTACTTATGGACGACGAGTGCACTGACGACACAGAGGTAGGTACAGCCGTGGCCTACCGTACTGCTAGATATATATAAATTAAATATAATATACTGTATAATAAATAATAACGGACCTGGTGGACACTGTCAGCAGACTGCTAAACTAGTATGAAGAAAAAAAAAGCCACCACAGACAGGAGTGTTTTTCAGGCAGACAAACGTATACTGGACTGGTGGTCACTGTCAGCAAAACTGTGCACTGTACTCCTGCTATAACTGCTCCCCAGTCCCCACAATTAGGCAGTGTGAGCAGTGCACTCAGCACAGATATATCATGCAGCAGTGCAGCACACTGAGTGAGCACAGATATGGTGGAGCGTTTTTTTCAGGCAGAGAAACAAACAAAGGATTAAACTCACTGGTGGTATAATCAAAACCCTGCACTGTACTCCCTAACAGCTGCTCCCCGTCCCCAATCCTCCCCACAATTATAAGTAAGTCACTCAGTCTTTATACTCAGTCTTTTTCTACTATAACGGAGAGGACGCCAGCCACGTCCTCTCCCTATCAATCTCAATGCACGTGTGAAAATGGCGGCGATGCGCGGCTCCTTATATAGAATCCGAATCTCGCGAGAATCCGACAGCGGGATGATGACGTTCGGGCGCGCTCGGGTTAACCGAGCAAGGCGGGAGGATCCGAGTCGCTCGGACCCTTGAAAAAAAAGGTGAAGTTCGGGCGGGTTCGGATCCCGAGGATCCGAACCCGCTCATCACTAACTGAAACACACAACGCAGTAACACAAACAACATGTTAGTAGAACCAACTCGCTTATGCAACAACGGGCCGAATGTAACGCTTATAAGCCGCCGACTTCCAGCGGCCCAAAGCCTTAATTTCGTCCACAGCGCGCCCTGCAGATGCTGCGGAAGTGGAGGCCCCGATTCTGAAGGAATGGGACCCAAAGTCCCTAGGCGAGAGGCCCAAACTGGACAGGCAGCGCCGCATCATCCATGTAAATTGGTACTTCGTCAGAGGCGACCCGTCGTAATGCAGGAGCCAAGACCCTTCAGACGAGGGCCTGACCTCCGCATACCGACCAGCCAATGCCACCGGACACCAGTCCCCACCACCCGAAGGTGTTAAAGTGAGCCAATGCCGTCTACCCATCTGATCAGTTTTGGAGCGGCGCAGCCTGCACAGCACGGACCCCCAGCCACAATAACATCCGCGCGCCGCATAAAGGCCTCGGTTTTCTTAGAAGCCGCAACCAGCTCAGAAACCCTGAACGCACCGTGGAACGCCATGGAAAAGGCCAGCTGAAACAGAAGCGTTTCAAAACGTGAGTCCGCCACCCCCGCCACCGCCCCTAAGAGGGAAGAAAGCAGGGACGCATCAATAGGGCGTCGGCCATCGGGCGGCACCGGAGCCGAACGCGCCCAACCTCTAAGCGCCCTTGCCAGTAGGAAACCCTTCGTAAAATCCGGCATACCTTTCAATTTAGAATAAAAGGATATCCCGGCAAGGTACCGAGAAACCACGGCCCTCGATCTCCCCGTTACGAAGAGTTGCCAAACGAAGTCTAGAAACAAGCTCTGACCCTTCTTACCTCTAGTCCCGTGGTCACGGGAAAAGTCTTCCCACTCCTTCCAGGCCCGGCGGTATCCAGCGAGAGTGGACGGAGCCAAAGACAGCTCCACTAGCCCTTCCAATCCGCCATTATGACCTGCCAAACAAAAGAAGGGCAGGGCAAACCTACCGAATCAGCCTCCGGGGCCAACAAACGGAACCTATCCCACTGCCCCCTGGACAATGCGTCGGCGATCCCATTATCTACCCCGGGGACGTGTTGCGCCCGAAACAGAATATTGCAGCGCAAACAGGTTAGCACGTGCCGTGCCAACACTCGGAGGACTCGCAGGGCCTTAACCCTTTGGTTGTTAACCGCGTGCACGACCCCCAAGTTATCGCAGCGGAAGAGAATACTGCGATCGCGCAGTCGCTCCCCCCAAACCTCCAAGGCCACCATGATGGGAAAGAGCTCCAGCAACAACAGGTCGCCGGTCAGCCCCTCCCTCGACCAAGACTCCGGCCAAGAGGCCGCGCACCAAGCCCCGTCCAGGTAACAACCGAACCCCGAGGAGCCCGCCGCATCTGTAAACAACTGCAATTCGAAACTATCAACGAGCGGGGCCATCCAGATCCGTACACCATTGAAATCCGCCAGGAACGAGACCCACATAGCGAGGTCCTGCCTAATCTCTGCCGAGAAACGGACAAAATGGTGCGGCCTGGACACCCCGGCCGTGGACCGCTCCAACTTCAGGCAAAAAACCCTGCCCATGGGAATCACCCGACAGGCAAAGTTCAAGCGACCTAAGAGGGATTGCGCCTGCCGCAAAGTAACCTTACTTCGTCCCGAGCACTGCGCAATGGACTCCCGAAGCTGCACGACCTTGTTTTGAGGCAGCCGGCACGCCCCCGCGACCGTATCGATCTCGATACCTAAAAAGGACAAGCAGGAGAGGGGCCCCTCCGTCTTATCCTCGGCCACCGGGACGCCAAAATGCCCCAGCAACGCCCGCAGCGAGAACAGCAGGAAACCACAGCGAGGAGAATGCGCGTGCCCCATGAACAAAAAATCATCCAGGTAATGGGCAATCCCGCTACCTCCGCAAGAAAACTCCACGCACCAATGCAAAAAGGTGCTGAACTTTTCAAAAAAGGCACACGAAACGGAACACCCCATAGGCAGACACTTGTCAATAAAGTATTCCTTCCCGACGCGGAAACCCATGAATCGAAACGACTCCGGGTGCAAAGGGAGCAAGCGAAAAGCCGATTCAACATCCAGCTTAGCCATGAGGGCCCCTGGGCCACACTCCCGGACCAAGCCCAGAGCATCCTCAAAGGACTGATACACCACCGAACAATCTTCCGGCGAAATCGCATCGTTCACCGAGGACCCCGACGGATAAGACAAATGCTGAATGAGCCTAAACTTACCCGAAGCCTTTTTGGGCACCACCCCCACCGGGGAAATAATCAAATCCTCGATAGGTGGCAGCGCAAAGGGGCCCACCATTCTCCCTAGTCGAACCTCCTGTTCCACTTTACCTCGAAGCACGTCAGGGAAATCCCGGGCAGACTGCAGGTTCCTGGCGGTCCGAACTAAAACATCCCCCACCACAGGCAAACGAAAACCCGACGCAAAACCCTCCCGCAGAAATCTTGCGTCGTCTGTGTTTGGGTACCATCCCAACCATTTACGCATGGCCCCCAAACGAACCGGGGACGGCGCCCTAACTAGCGGGAAGCCCGCCCGTTGCTCTTCCGGCAGGGCCAGCGGCCGCCTTGGCACCAGGACGCCCCCCCGCGGAAGCAATTGGAAGCAGGGTGGGATCCGTTACATCGCAAGCAAAGGTGTCGAAAACGACAGGCTTAAGAACCTATTCCACCTACCCCCAACATTCATTCCTATTGGCTAACAATAATACTCCCATAATGCCTTACCGTCCTGCCCCCAGACTAGCTGAGGTTTAACCCACTCCTCTCCTATTCTGTCAATTCGTTCTCCGAAAGTAAAAAGGTGTCATAAGATCAAATAAACTCAAGAAAACCCTGGGCGGCCACTTCATGGGTATCAGAGTGCCCCAAACATGCCAGTTACATGCCCCTCAGACCTTCACACATGCCCATCAGTGCTCCCAACATGCGTATGCAGGCGGTCAGACGCTATTTTTCCCTTTGAAGCGGCTGCATGTGACGTCACGCAGCCTCCCCGCCTCGTTTCCCCCCACCACCCCAGTAATGCTCCGTTGCCTCCCACGCGAAAGCCTCTGCCAGTCAATCAGGCAGAGGCGTTTGCATCCGCTGTGACCCGAACGCATTCGGCGCATGTGCACGTCAGTACCTGTGAGTGCACACTGTCACACCTCTCCTTCTTATGCAACGTTACGTATTTGCTTCTGAGACCTATAAACAGAATCAATGAATAAATCAGGGATGATGTCACCTGATGCCAGGTGATGGCAATGATTGGTTACATGTGTCATACGTTCACCTGTGTATATACAACCCATACAATACTGGCAGTGCAGATGGGCAAGTACCTGGGATCAGTATTACTGCTGGGGTGTACTGCTCTGTTATAAAGGTCTCTACGTGCTGGCTGACAGGACGTACAGTAATTCCAGCATTACCTGGCAGAACAGGTGTGTGGCTGCAGGGAAGCTGCAATACGGTCAGGAACCAGTAGGTGGTGTGATTTTATTAATGCTGCACACTGGGGCTGAGGGACCTGCTGAGAAGAACAAGGGCCAGAGCCTCAAGCACAGTGACAGGGAGAGAGGAAGCCACGGTGTGACTGCAGGAGATATAGGACATTCCAATGCAGCTGGGTGTGTCGGCATTGTGTCAGGACAGTGAGAGTGATGGAGCATTAAGAACAATTATGCAGCGGCGGATCAGCCCATGTTCACCACCCAAATCTTAGGGAGTGTGTATTAACATATATATTAAAATTGCGTTATGTATTATTTGTTCCCTGACTGTGTTATGGTCTAACCAGATGTAATCACAGAAATCTCTGGATATCACTGAAACATAACATTTACTTCTATGCGGAACTTCAGTTTTGTCTCTAGGTTCCCCATTTAGTTATTTAATATCTTTCGGGAGCCGATATATAAATAGGTTACAGCCATCGCCCTACAACAAGCGGCGTCACTCTCCTGCTGCTTATGAGTTCTCGATGATAGATCGACAGTCAATAGGTACAAAAAGGTCGACATGAATGACGTAGTCGACACACATAGGGGCGCCACTTTTTTCCCCTTTCCATTTCTTTACAATTTTTCTCCTCATTTATCATACACGTGGACTACGAATGGGAATAGTAACCTGTTTCGAGAGCGGGGGTAGCGGAGTGAGGCACCTCGTTCGAAGCGTTGCAAGCGTAGGGAGCCAACGATAGTACACGCTTACACTAATTTGGCTTACACATGGTTAAATGTACAAAATGACACAAGTGGGAAAAAAAACTTGTGTCGACCATTTTTGTGTCAACCATTTCCGTGTCCATCTTTTAGTTTGGGTCGTACAAGGGGGGTAATTCCAAGTTGATCGCAGCAGGATTTTTGATAGCAATTGGGCAAAACCATGTGCACTGCAGGGGAGGCAGATATAACATGTGCAGAAAGAGTTAGATTTGGGTGGGTTATTTTATTTCTGTGCAGGGTAAATACTGGCTGCTTTATTTTTACACTGCAAATTAGATTGCAGATTGAACACACACCACACAAATCTAATTCTCTCTGCACATGTTATATCTGCCTCCCCTGCAGTGCACATGGTTTTGCCCAACTGCTAAAAAATGTCCTGCTGCGATCAACTTGGAATTACCCCCAATGTATTTGGGTATGAGATTAATATAAACGATTGATGCGGCTGTGTATGTATAAGTTGCATGTAAGGGCCGTGCATTTGTCCTACAGATTCTGTTTGTGTTTATTTTATGGTTACACATATATCGCACAACATTTTCATTCTATTGTCTGTAACAGAGCCCATTGTATCAGTGTTACCCCATAAATATGGCCCTTGAGCCAATTCACATCCTGGATCCCTTAAACAGTGAAAGCCCAACATAACCTATGGAGCATCGCGGAATACGCTGTGGTCAAACCTATTTCTGGGAGGTCCTCCCCCGGCCGTGATCCATCTGTATATAATATGTATCCTTATAAACAACGGAAATATAATCTAACACATGTAACTCTGATTAAGACGTTCAGTGAATTGTATTTTTTTGAACACATGTGTAGAGGTTTAGTATTCTATGTGAGGGTCATTGATTAAACCTATGTGGGTAAGTTGAGAAATAGCCACGAGAGGAATAAATCTATATGCTACACGGGATCTGGTGAGGATCCTGACAGTCAAAATACTGACGGTGGAATCCCGACACTGCTTGGAATGCCAGCTCCGTCATCCCAACATCTGGGATCCCGAATGAGTAACTTACGGGCCACCAAAGAGGTAAGACAGGGAGGGGTTAGGTTTAGGCTGCTGGGGGATGGTCGGGGTTAGGCTGCAGGAAGAGTTAGGTTTAGGCTGTTGGGTGTGGGGTGGGGGTTTAGGCACCGACGGGGAGGGTTAGGATTAGGCTGTGGGAAGTGTGTGTGTGGGGGGGTCGGTTTAGGCCCCCACGGGGCAGTTTAGGATTAGGCTACGGGAGGGGTAAAGGGTACCGCAGCAGATATTGGAGCTACAGATCTGCTGCTGTCCCCCGTTTTTGCTTACAAAAGCAGCCTCATGGGGCTTTTATGTCAAACGTACTTCATAGCACTTGTAGCTGCCGTCCACTATGGCCTAATGTCTTACAGGAGTTACCAGGAGAGGGATCCGTAGATCCCTCACCGCCACTCTCCATTCGCTTCATACATCCCATAGAGCTCTCATTTATTATTGCTGTGAATAGTGGCATTAAGAAATTATAATTATCGGGCCCGGAACTGATATGACGAATTCTGATTGTCTAAGAGACGCACATGTGATCTTCGCCAAACAGAAACAGCATTGTGACAAGGGGAGAAAGACACAGAGGGGCAGGTGTACTGAGGGAAATATGTACGAAGCCTCGGAGAGAGATAAAATACAGGGAGAGAGAGAGATAAACTGCCAGCTCATCAGCACATAGTTGTAATTTTTCAAACACAGCTTGTAACATGGCAGTTAGGAGCTGATTGGCTGGTACTTTATCTCTCGCCAAGGCTTAGTACTTGACCTGACATAACATACAGCAACATGGAAAATAAAGAGAAGGAGATATTGAGTTGTAAATGGAATCTGCTGCCCATGCTAATAAATAAATGTTTATAAGTACACTTGTATAACAGAGAGTGACTACACAGTGATACTGTAATACACAGCGCCACCTACTGTCCATTTAGTAACACTGAGCATGCATTTGTTGCTATTCTCCAGCATATAACGGCAAAACACCTCGACCTAAGTATTTCTCCTCAAGCTGGTAAAATTCTCCTTTATGCTGGGTATTATCCAGATTTGATCATCATAAGTGCAGCTACTAAGACTGTTTCAAAATGCACTTAAAGTTACCAGCTAAAGTTAGTGATTTTAACAAGCTATTAATGGGGGTTTGTGCAATAATATCCCCTGATTCCTTCTTAATTCAGTGGCGCTGAAAGGGGAAAGGCGGGGTACTAATTACCTGGGTCCAGGTCTGATGGAGGGGCCCAGTTGGGGACGCGGGTCCTCCCACCTTACCTGGCAGCTGCAGCTTTCACCTCAGCCCAGCACACGCTACTATGTGCTGGGCTGCAGCGTGGCCAGGGAAGCGCTTAAAATAAATATTTTTCTGTATTTATTATTTCTAAGGATGCATGGCCACGCCTCCTGTGATTAGGCCACGCCCCCTGAAAAGTACCCTCCCCTGCCCTGCCTTAATTGAAATACCTCTAAGAAATTTATGTCATTTTATTGCCTGAACTTTTTTTTATGTGTATTCCTTCTGTATTATTAAAAACATTTTTTTTATTATTATTTTACCAAACCTCATATATAATTATTTATTTTTATAGTTTTGTATTTATGGGTAATTTTTTCTGCCCCCCCAAACCATTCCTCCGCTAGCGCTATTCTCCCGTTACTCACTCGTATGCTTTCATTTTGGAGATTGACACTGTCCTCTGGCTAGCCGCTTGGTGACGGAGCCTTCTGGTCCTCTGCCGGTGACATGATCTCAAACCTTCTGAAAGAGAAAGTAAGTCTTATTAATGACATTAATATATATGAAATATATATATATATATATATATATATATATATATATATATATATATTAGGGATGTGCACCGGTAATTTTTCGGGTTTTGTGTTTTGGTTCCGCGGCCGTGTTTTGGATTCGGACGCGTTTTGGCAAAACCTCCCTAAAAATTTTTTTGTCAGATTCGGGTGTGTTTTGGATTCGGGTGTTTTTTTTCAAGAACCCCTCAAAAACAGCTTAAATCATAGAATTTGGGGATCATTTTGATCCTATAGTATTATTAACCTCAATAACCACAATTTCCATTCATTTCCAGTCTATTCTGAACACCTCACACCTCACAATACTATTTTTAGTCCTAAGATTTGCACAGAGGTCGCTGGATGACTAAGCTAAGCGACCCAAGAGGGCGGCACAAACACCTGGCCCATCTAGGAGTGGCACTGCAGTGTCAGGCAGGATGGCACTTAAAAAAATTGGCCCCAAACAGCACATGATGCAAAGAAAAGAGAAAAAGAGGTGCACTGTGGTCGCTGGACAGCAAAGCTAAGCGACACAAACACCTCAATATCACAGGAATTATTCGTTCTAATCAATGGTATTATTGGTCCAAATCACTGGAAGAAAATGAAAAAATCACTGGAATTATTGGTTCTAATCATTAATCAATGGTATTATTGGTCCAAATCACTGGAAGAAAATGACAAAATCGCTGGAATTATTTGTTCTAATCAATGGTATTGTTGGTCCAAATCACTGGAAGAAAATGACAAAATCACTGGAATTATTCGTTCTAATCAATGGTATTATTGGTCCAAATCACTGGAAGAAAATGACAAAATCACTGGAATTATTCGTAAACATTTGTAGAAAGTCGCTGCTTTCTGATTACAGAAATGCTCAGATATTCCTGCGAATCCACAATCCCTTCCCAGAGGAAAAAGAAATTGAGAAACCGTTGTTTGAGAACGTTTGTTCTCTTTCCCTTACAAAGGAACAAACCACTTTCCAAGAAGACTGACGTTTTTGGGATTATGGAGACATAATGTTTTTGAATATAAATCCTAAAGCAGTTGGTGTATTAGAGCAAAAGAGTGCAAGAGACCAGCCATGCAGTTTCTGAAATATTATGACAAAATGTTACTGTATTTCATAAGCACTGATTCCTAACTCTGCTAAGTACTGTTTGGTATACTGTATCTGGCTTCCATGAGGTAGTTGTCCATTATTTCAGCTTCCATTGACCTTTTTGGAAGCGATAGAAGTTATCGATTCTTTTTTATTTATTTTTATTTTCCCCTATTTTTAATTTTCTCCTGCATAGCCCAGTAAAATGTTGCAATGTTAAGTATTGACTTGTGCCTTCTGGGGGTCCACTTCTTCACCACACCCAGCCAAATCTCATCCTAACCCTCTGTTCCACGTTCTCTATGTACCCCATCTGTGTCACCCATGTCTGTCTACCCCTCCCCTTTAGACTGTAAGCTCTCACGAGCAGGGACCTCTTCCCTCATGTGCTTATCCTGTGTCTTACTTGAATAATCTTCAACTGTACCACATCCAGCAGTCTTCTGCCACCTGATACTTATTTCCCTGTTTTGTCTCTCTCAGGCTCCGGGCTGCAGGGCATGCGCAGGACGCGCTAGATCAGGAAGCAGGAAGTCCGACCATGTGGGACGCAAGCCAGCGGATACTATGGAAACGGCTCCTGTCTTCACAGGAAGCGCGTCACTGCAGCTAGCCGGCGCCGGGATCCCTGATGATCAGACGTGGACAGGTGAGTAGTAATAACGGTATTTAAATGTGTGTTTGTATGTTATTCACTTGTTATCGTCTGCGGTCCTGAGGAAGGGGCCGAGTCCCCAAAAACGTTCGATCTGACCTAATACAAATTTTTCTGTGATGACAGTCTCTGAGTGCCGTTCCTTTTGGATAAGTATTACATGGCTTTGAACTGGACACCGGGGCATTTAAATTTTATTTAGGAGTGCCGGCTGAATTGGATCCATATCTATGTGCAGTTTTGCACCAGTTGCATGGCCCCTGTAGATTCATTGGGGGTCATTCCGAGTTGTTCGCTCGTTATTTTTTTCTCGCAACGGAGCGATTAGTCGCTAATGCGCATGCGCAATGTCCGCAGTGCGACTGCGCCAAGTAAATTTGCTATGCAGTTAGGTTTTTTACTCACGGCATTACGAGGTTTTTTCTTCGTTCTGGTGATCGTAATGTGATTGACAGGAAGAGGGTGTTTCTGGGCGGAAACTGGACGTTTTATGGGTTTGTGCGAAAAAACGCTACCGTTTCTGGGAAAAACGCGGGAGTGGCTGGAGAAACGGAGGAGTGTCTGGGCGAACGTTGGGTGTGTTTGTGACGTCAAACCAGGAACGAAACTGACTGAGCTGATCGCAGATGCCGAGTAAGTCTGGAGCTACTCAGAAACTGCTAAGAAGTGTCTATTCGCAATTCTGCTAATTTTTCGTTCGCAATTTTGATAAGCTAAGATTCACTCCCAGTAGGCGGCGGCTTAGCGTGTGCAAAGCTGCTAAAAGCAGCTTGCGAGCGAACAACTCGGAATGACCCCCATTATTTATTTATTCATTCACACAGACCACGTTGGATACTGCTGTTGCTTTTACTTTGAACACCTGATTCGGGTGTATGTGATTCTGCCCATTTGCTGGGAATATTCTGTGACATTCACTGGGTTTTTGCTGCAGTTTATGTGGGACTACTAGCATTGCTCCTGTTTAACTACATCTTTATGAGATGGAATCTTCTACCTCTACCACAGAAATATATGGGTGCCGTAATATATCCGCGCCACCACAAGGAGCTACTTTCAGTTATACTGCAGCACAAATAGAGACTATATTATTTAATGATCAAATGACCACCAATGATCCACTGGTTAACTCTGAGGATTTATACCATCAGTTATTGAAGTTGAAACGCCGCGAGACAGATTATTTATTACATGGGATATCATTATCCGAATATTATCGTGAGCATAAAATCCCTAGAGGGTTTAGGGTATTGCCCACTATTGGTCGCAATAACCCTGATTTTGTGGCTAAGTGGATCGCCATCTTGAACAAGTGTTCATTTGATCTTATGGTGTCTGTCATAGAAGAATCCAACAGGGAATTACAAATCACTAAACAGAAAATTGTCACTTTTGAGAAAGATCAGCTGCACTAACTAGAATCAGAATCTAGCCATGATTGGCTGAACAAACTTGAGACACAACACAATGAATACAAAAAGAATTTAAATAAATTTAAAAAACAGAAGAAACGCACTGTGGATGGTGACTATGATGACAATCATGTGTACAAATGGCTGTCGGGAGGCGATAGTGGGAGCCAGAGCCATAGAAATCCGTACAGGAGACGACCTTGGCAGAAACGAAATCCCGGCCCACGGAAAGAATATCAGACATCTAATAGTGACAGTGATTTCATTGTTTCTGAATCCGACGACACCACTCGTACAGCAGGTGTCCCTTTAGGCAGAGGCGGTTTTGAACGGTATGGATCCGCAAGCCATCCTCCCACCCGTCGGGGGGGCCAAAACCTGAGGGGGGAGAAAAAATCAAGAGAACAAGAAGACTTAATCTTCAATCTTTCACAATGATCTCTAACGCCCCTGGAAATTCAAGTGTTAAATAAGAGTTTGAGTTTTGTGCCCACTAATAAACACAATGAGTTCAACTGGAAAAGAGATGCCCATAGGTTCTCTAGGAATTTACGGCTTAAGGAACACTATCAACACCAACAAGAAACACCTGTGACTTCTATTCTGGACCCTTTTTTGAAATTGACATCTAGCTCTAAATATGATCCGGTCTCCAATAATGCATCCTTGAAGACCTTTGGACGTTTATTAGATGGTGCTGTCTCTAGATATACAACAGCACCAGGTGCTATCCGACATAATTTATGTGGAGAAGAGACCAAGGCATTACAAGATCTAGCCAAATATGACGATATTGTGATTAGGCCCGCAGATAATGGCGGGGCAATCGTCATCCAAGATATTGGAGACTATAGAGCTGAAATAATGTCACAATTGTCAGATAAACAGGTCTATCTAAAATTTCCTAGTGATCCGACTGAGCAATATCAATTAGAATTAAAAAGCATCCTTAAAAAAGCATGTGATGACCAGTTGATTTCCATCAAAGTATATAATAAATTGTGGGTGCAACATCCGAAGATCCCCGCCCTGTACACTCTCCCTAAGGTGCATAAGGATAGGATGAAACCACCTGGTCATCCTATCCTTTCAGCACGAGAGTCTTTGTACCAACCTGTTGCCCAATTATTAGATTGTATTTTACAACCTTTATTGCCCAAAAAAACAGTCATTTCTTAAAGACACCACATCGTTTCTGTTAGAGCTTTCTAAGTTTGATGCGATTGCTCCAGATACACTGATGGTTTGTATGGATGTCTCAAGTCTGTACACCTCTATACCCCATGAGGGGGGATTGTGTGCTATGCGCCAGTTTCTCAATGCTTTTCTTGATAATAGAGAGTTTAATCATGATCTATTTTTGACCCTCTTGGAATTGACATTACGACGAAATTATTTTCTGTTTGAGGGTATTTATTACCTTCAATTACAAGGGTGTGCCATGGGGTCACCCATGGCCCCCTCGTACGCTAATGTTTTTATGTTTGGTTTTGAAGATGTCATATTTCTCGAGGATCCCAACATCTGTCACAATGTATTATGGTACACCAGATACATTGACGACATTTTTATGTTGTGGACAGGGGGTGTAGACAGTTTAGTAGAATTGCGGTCTAGGATTAATAGTGCACAATCTCCTATTAGGTTGACATACACCTATAGCTTCACAGAAGCTGTATTTTTAGATGTTAAAGTTTTTTTTACAAATGGTAAATTCGAGACAGAAGTGCACTATAAAGCTACTGACAGAAATACCTTCTTGTAATCATCTAGCCATCACACTGAGTCTTTGAAACAGGGCCTCCCATTATCTCAGATGATGAGGATTGTTAGGAACACAAGTAATTCTGATAATATAGTAGGACATATTGATAATCTCATAGTCACATTTATGGAAAGAGGCTATGATAAGAAAGTCCTACTTGAACAGAAGTCTAAAGTATTGGGCATGTCACGTATTGATTTATTACATCCCCATAGGAAAGATAAAATCGATGTGTTACCTATGGTATCTGACTTTACTGTGGCCAGTCCTATTATAAGAAGAGCCACTCAAGCATTATGGCCCATGGTGAGATCTGACCCTGACCTGCCGGTTTTCAGGAAGGTTAGACCCATGGCTGCATTAAGGAGGGGCAGTAATCTTCGGGATCGCCTTGTACATACAGACATTACAGGCATGGGAGTACCTAGGCCTCCTAATGTATATAGTAAAGCTCCTGGTTGCTATAAATGTGTTAACTGTGCCACCTGTAGTCATTTAATTGCCTGTAAATCTTTTAAACATCCTCATAATAATAAGATTTATGAGATCCGACATGTCCTTACTAGAGATGAGCGGGTTCGGTTTCTCTGAATCCGAACCCGCCAGAACTTCATGTTTTTTTTCACGGGTCCGAGCGACTCGGATCTTCCCGCCTTGCTCGGTTAACCCGAGCGCGCCCGAACGTCATCATGACGCTGTCGGATTCTCGCGAGGCTCGGATTCTATCGCGAGACTCGGATTCTATATAAGGAGCCGCGCGTCGCCGCCATTTTCACACGTGCATTGAGATTGATAGGGAGAGGACGTGGCTGGCGTCCTCTCCGTTTAGACACTTGATTTACTAATTTTGGGGAGCATTAGGAGTACTCAGTAGTGTACAGTGCAGAGTTTTGCTGATAGTGACCAGTGACCACCACTTTTATTTATAATCCGTTCTCTGCCTGAAAAAAGCGATACACAGCACACAGTGACTCAGTCACATACCATATCTGTGTGCACTGCTCAGGCTCAGGCCAGTGTGCTGCATCATCTATATATATTATATATCTGTCTGACTGCTCAGCTCACACAGCTTATAATTGTGGGGGAGACTGGGGAGCACTACTGCAGTGCCAGTTATAGGTTATAGCAGGAGCCAGGAGTACATAATATTATATTAAAATTAAACAGTGCACACTTTTGCTGCAGGAGTGCCACTGCCAGTGTGACTAGTGACCAGTGACCTGACCACCAGTATATAATATTAGTAGTATACTATCTCTTTATCAACCAGTCTATATTAGCAGCAGACACAGTACAGTGCGGTAGTTCACGGCTGTGGCTACCTCTGTGTCGGCACTCGGCAGCCCGTCCATAATTGTATATACCAGTGACCTAACCGTGGTTTTTCTTTCTTTCTTTATACATACATACTAGTTACGAGTATACTATCTCTTTATCTCTTTATCAACCAGTCTATATATTAGCAGCAGACACAGTACAGTGCGGTAGTTCACGGCTGTGGCTACCTCTGTGTCGGCACTCGGCAGCCCGTCCATAATTGTATATACCACCTAACCGTGGTTTTTTTTTTCTTTCTTTATACATACATACTAGTTACGAGTATACTATCTCTTTATCAACCAGTCTATATATTAGCAGCAGACACAGTACAGTGCTGTAGTTCACGGCTGTGGCTACCTCTGTGTCGGCACTCGGCAGCCCGTCCATAATTGTATATACCACCTAACCGTGGTTTTTTTTTCTTTCTTTATACATACATACTAGTTACGAGTATACTATCTCTTTATCAACCAGTCTATATATTAGCAGCAGACACAGTACAGTGCGGTAGTTCACGGCTGTGGCTACCTCTGTGTCGGCACTCGGCAGCCCGTCCATAATTGTATATACCACCTAACCGTGGTTTTTTTTTCTTTCTTTATACATACATACTAGTTACGAGTATACTATCTCTTTATCAACCAGTCTATATATTAGCAGCAGACACAGTACAGTGCGGTAGTTCACGGCTGTGGCTACCTCTGTGTCGGCACTCGGCAGCCCGTCCATAATTGTATACTAGTATCCAATCCATCCATCTCCATTGTTTACCTGAGGTGCCTTTTAGTTGTGCCTATTAAAATATGGAGAACAAAAATGTTGAGGTTCCAAAATTAGGGAAAGATCAAGATCCACTTCCACCTCGTGCTGAAGCTGCTGCCACTAGTCATGGCCGAGACGATGAAATGCCAGCAACGTCGTCTGCCAAGGCCGATGCCCAATGGCATAGTACAGAGCATGTCAAAACCAAAACACCAAATATCAGTAAAAAAAGGACTCCAAAACCTAAAATAAAATTGTCGGAGGAGAAGCGTAAACTTGCCAATATGCCATTTACCACACGGAGTGGCAAGGAACGGCTGAGGCCCTGGCCTATGTTCATGGCTAGTGGTTCAGCTTCACATGAGGATGGAAGCACTCAGCCTCTCGCTAGAAAACTGAAAAGACTCAAGCTGGCAAAAGCACCGCAAAGAACTGTGCGTTCTTTGAAATCCCAAATCCACAAGGAGAGTCCAATTGTGTCGGTTGCGATGCCTGACCTTCCCAACACTGGACGTGAAGAGCATGCGCCTTCCACCATTTGCACGCCCCCTGCAAGTGCTGGAAGGAGCACCCGCAGTCCAGTTCCTGATAGTCAGATTGAAGATGTCAGTGTTGAAGTACACCAGGATGAGGAGGATATGGGTGTTGCTGGCGCTGGGGAGGAAATTGACCAGGAGGATTCTGATGGTGAGGTGGTTTGTTTAAGTCAGGCACCCGGGGAGACACCTGTTGTCCGTGGGAGGAATATGGCCGTTGACATGCCAGGTGAAAATACCAAAAAAATCAGCTCTTCGGTGTGGAGGTATTTCACCAGAAATGCGGACAACAGGTGTCAAGCCGTGTGTTCCCTTTGTCAAGCTGTAATAAGTAGGGGTAA
The DNA here is from genome assembly GCF_028390025.1 of Pseudophryne corroboree. Taxonomy (NCBI): domain Eukaryota; kingdom Metazoa; phylum Chordata; class Amphibia; order Anura; family Myobatrachidae; genus Pseudophryne; species Pseudophryne corroboree. The sequence continues at coordinate 30,048,535 of NC_086448.1, read as the reverse complement.
GGACGTTAACCACCTCGGAACATCCTCCCTTATACGTCACCTGCAGCGCATTCATAATAAGTCAGTGACAAGTTCAAAAACTTTGGGTGACAGCGGAAGCAGTCCACTGACCAGTAAATCCCTTCCTCTTGTAACCAAGCTCACGCAAACCACCCCACCAACTCCCTCAGTGTCAATTTCCTCCTTCCCCAGGAATGCCAATAGTCCTGCAGGCCATGTCACTGGCAAGTCTGACGAGTCCTCTCCTGCCTGGGATTCCTCCGATGCATCCTTGCGTGTAACGCCTACTGCTGCTGGCGCTGCTGTTGTTGCCGCTGGGAGTCGATGGTCATCCCAGAGGGGAAGTCGTAAGCCCACTTGTACTACTTCCAGTAAGCAATTGACTGTTCAACAGTCCTTTGCGAGGAAGATGAAATATCACAGCAGTCATCCTACTGCAAAGCGGATAACTGAGTCCTTGACAACTATGTTGGTGTTAGACGTGCGTCCGGTATCCGCCGTTAGTTCACAGGGAACTAGACAATTTATTGAGGCAGTGTGCCCCCGTTACCAAATACCATCTAGGTTCCACTTCTCTAGGCAGGCGATACCGAGAATGTACACGGACGTCAGAAAAAGACTCACCAGTCTCCTAAAAAATGCAGTTGTACCCAATGTCCACTTAACCACGGACATGTGGACAAGTGGAGCAGGGCAGGGTCAGGACTATATGACTGTGACAGCCCACTGGGTAGATGTATGGACTCCCGCCGCAAGAACAGCAGCGGCGGCACCAGTAGCAGCATCTCGCAAACGCCAACTCTTTCCTAGGCAGGCTACGCTTTGTATCACCGCTTTCCAGAATACGCACACAGCTGAAAACCTCTTACGGCAACTGAGGAAGATCATCGCGGAATGGCTTACCCCAATTGGACTCTCCTGTGGATTTGTGGCATCGGACAACGCCAGCAATATTGTGTGTGCATTAAATATGGGCAAATTCCAGCACGTCCCATGTTTTGCACATACCTTGAATTTGGTGGTGCAGAATTTTTTAAAAAACGACAGGGGCGTGCAAGAGATGCTGTCGGTGGCCAGAAAAATTGCGGGACACTTTCGGCGTACAGGCACCACGTACAGAAGACTGGAGCACCACCAAAAACTACTGAACCTGCCCTGCCATCATCTGAAGCAAGAAGTGGTAACGAGGTGGAATTCAACCCTCTATATGCTTCAGAGGTTGGAGGAGCAGCAAAAGGCCATTCAAGCCTATACAATTGAGCACGATATAGGAGATGGAATGCACCTGTCTCAAGTGCAGTGGAGAATGATTTCAACGTTGTGCAAGGTTCTGATGCCCTTTGAACTTGCCACACGTGAAGTCAGTTCAGACACTGCCAGCCTGAGTCAGGTCATTCCCCTCATCAGGCTTTTGCAGAAGAAGCTGGAGGCATTGAAGAAGGAGCTAAAAGGGAGCGATTCCGCTAGGCATGTGGGACTTGTGGATGCAGCCCTTAATTCGCTTAACAAGGATTCACGGGTGGTCAATCTGTTGAAATCAGAGCACTACATTTTGGCCACCGTGCTCGATCCTAGATTTAAAGCCTACCTTGGATCTCTCTTTCCGGCAGACACAGGTCTGCTGGGGTTGAAAGACCTGCTGGTGACAAAATTGTCAAGTCAAGCGGAACGCGACCTGTCAACATCTCCTCCTTCACATTCTCCCGCAACTGGGGGTGCGAGGAAAAGGCTCAGAATTCCGAGCCCACCCGCTGGCGGTGATGCAGGGCAGTCTGGAGCGACTGCTGATGCTGACATCTGGTCCGGACTGAAGGACCTGACAACGATTACGGACATGTCGTCTACTGTCACTGCATATGATTCTCTCAACATTGATAGAATGGTGGAGGATTATATGAGTGACCGCATCCAAGTAGGCACGTCACACAGTCCGTACTTATACTGGCAGGAAAAAGAGGCAATTTGGAGGCCCTTGCACAAACTGGCTTTATTCTACCTAAGTTGCCCTCCCACAAGTGTGTACTCCGAAAGAGTGTTTAGTGCCGCCGCTCACCTTGTCAGCAATCGGCGTACGAGGTTACATCCAGAAAATGTGGAGAAGATGATGTTCATTAAAATGAATTATAATCAATTCCTCCGCGGAGACATTGACCAGCAGCAATTGCCTCCACAAAGTACACAGGGAGCTGAGATGGTGGATTCCAGTGGGGACGAATTGATAATCTGTGAGGAGGGGGATGTACACGGTGATATATCGGAGGGTGAAGATGAGGTGGACATCTTGCCTCTGTAGAGCCAGTTTGTGCAAGGAGAGATTAATTGCTTCTTTTTTGGGGGGGGTCCAAACCAACCCGTCATATCAGTCACAGTCGTGTGGCAGACCCTGTCACTGAAATGATGGGTTGGTTAAAGTGTGCATGTCCTGTTTTGTTTATACAACATAAGGGTGGGTGGGAGGGCCCAAGGACAATTCCATCTTGCACCTCTTTTTTCTTTTCTTTTTCTTTGCATCATGTGCTGATTGGGGAGGTTTTTTTTGGAAGGGACATCCTGCGTGACACTGCAGTGCCACTCCTAGATGGGCCCGGTGTTTGTGACGGCCACTAGGGTCGCTAATCTTACTCACACAGTCAGCTACCTCATTGCGCCTCTTTTTTTCTTTGCGTCATGTGCTGTTTGGGGAGGGTTTTTTGGAAGGGACATCCTGCGTGACACTGCAGTGCCACTCCTAGATGGGCCCGGTGTTTGTGTCGGCCACTAGGGTCGCTAATCTTACTCACACAGCTACCTCATTGCGCCTCTTTTTTTCTTTGCGTCATGTGCTGTTTGGGGAGGGTTTTTTGGAAGGGCCATCCTGCGTGACACTGCAGTGCCACTCCTAGATGGGCCCGGTGTTTGTGTCGGCCACTAGAGTCGCTAATCTTACTCACACAGCTACCTCATTGCGCCTCTTTTTTTCTTTGCGTCATGTGCTGTTTGGGGAGGGTTTTTTGGAAGGGACATCCTGCGTGACACTGCAGTGCCACTCCTAGATGGGCCCGGTGTTTGTGTCGGCCACTAGGGTCGCTTATCTTACTCACACAGCGACCTCGGTGCAAATTTTAGGACTAAAAATAATATTGTGAGGTGTGAGGTATTCAGAATAGACTGAAAATGAGTGGAAATTATGGTTTTTGAGGTTAATAATACTTTGGGATCAAAATGACCCCCAAATTCTATGATTTAAGCTGTTTTTTAGTGTTTTTGGAAAAAAACACCCGAATCCAAAACACACCCGAATCCGACAAAAAAAATTCGGTGAGGTTTTGCCAAAACGCGTTCGAACCCAAAACACGGCCGTGGAACCGAACCCAAAACCAAAACACAAAACCCGAAAAATTTCCGGCGCTCATCTCTAGTCCTTACTTGTAGTACCTCATTCGTGGTTTATGTGATAGTCTGTCCATGTGGGTTGTACTACATTGGTCAGACTATCCGTAAATTCAGTGAAAGAATGTCGGCACACCGTTCCGCCATTCGTCTTACTCTGAATGGGAGATTTATTGATCAGCCTGTGGCGAAACATTTCAGAGAGATGGGCCACCCTTTATAGTCCTTGGAGTATTTTATTATAGACCATGTTCCAGCCTCCCTTCGGGGAGGGAATAGATCTAAAAATCTTCTAATTAAAGAATCCCAGTGGATTATGCGATTGGGGACTATTTATCCCATGGGCCTTAATGAGAAAATTAATTGGAATACCTTATGACCCCTGGGAATTAATATAGGCGCTTTATTCCATTTATATAGTTGATCATATATCTAGTGACCTATTTTCATTTTTTCCTTTTTCACTTTGGTATTTACAATTATGTTTTGTACTGTATTGTATGTCGTTTTATATATTGTTTTGTAGTTAATATTGTGTTTGATTAAGTGTTTTTCCCTGTTCTGTCTCTCTCAGGCTTCGGGCTGCAGGGCATGTGCAGGACGCGCTAGATCAGGAAGCAGGAAGTCCGACCATGTGGGACGCAAGCCAGCGGATACTATGGAAACGGCTCCTGTCTTCACAGGAAGCGCGTCACTGCAGCTAGCCGGCGCCGGGATCCCTGATGATCAGACGTGGACAGGTGAGTAGTAATAACGGTATTTAAATGTGTGTTTGTATGTTATTCACTTGTTCTCGTCTGTGGTCCCGAAGGAAGGGGCTGAGTCCCCGAAAACGTTCGATCTGACCTAATACAAATTTTTCTGTGATGACAGTCTCTGAGTGCCGTTCCTTGTGGATACGTATTACATGGCTTTGAACTGGACACCGGGGCATTTAAACCGATGCAGGTGTGGAGGCGGTCAGACTTTTGATCCAAGATAATGAGGTTTATTCGGGCCCTGATGTTTCTTTCTTTCTGTCATTGTTAGATCGTATTCTTAGGAGAAATTACTTTGTCTTTGATGGCAAAATTTGGTTACAGACCGCGGGGTGTGCGCTGGGGTCGGCGGTGGCCCCATCGTACGCAAACGCGTTCATGTATCAGGTGGAGAAAATTTTTTCTATTTGGACACCGCGATAGCACCGGCTGTCGTCTTGTATAGGCGCTACATTGACGACTTGCTGGTCCTATGGCGTGGCCCAAAGGACCAATTGTGTTCTGTGTGGGATGACCATAATGGCACGCAACATGCTGTACAATTTACTTATTTGATTGACGATAAAGTGATTAATTATTTAGATGTCACTATAACCATTAATGACAGACAGTTGTCTACATCGCTTTATGTCAAAAGTACGGATCGTAACTAGAGATGAGCGCCTGAAATTTTTCGGGTTTTGTGTTTTGGTTTTGGGTTCGGTTCCGCGGCCGTGTTTTGGGTTCGACCGCGTTTTGGCAAAACCTCACCGAATTTTTTTTGTCGGATTCGGGTGTGTTTTGGATTCGGGTGTTTTTTTCAAAAAACACTAAAAAACAGCTTAAATCATAGAATTTGGGGGTCATTTTGATCCCAAAGTATTATTAACCTCAAAAACCATAATTTACACTCATTTTCAGTCTATTCTGAATACCTCACACCTCACAATATTATTTTTAGTCCTAAAATTTGCACCGAGGTCGCTGTGTGAGTAAGATAAGCGACCCTAGTGGCCGACACAAACACCGGGCCCATCTAGGAGTGGCACTGCAGTGTCACGCAGGATGTCCCTTCCAAAAAACCCTCCCCAAACAGCACATGACGCAAAGAAAAAAAGAGGCGCAATGAGGTAGCTGTGTGAGTAAGATTAGCGACCCTAGTGGCCGACACAAACACCGGGCCCATCTAGGAGTGGCACTGCAGTGTCACGCAGGATGGCCCTTCCAAAAAACCCTCCCCAAACAGCACATGACGCAAAGAAAAAAAGAGGCGCAATGAGGTAGCTGTGTGAGTAAGATTAGCGACCCTAGTGGCCGACACAAACTCCGGGCCCATCTAGGAGTGGCACTGCAGTGTCACGCAGGATGGCCCTTCCAAAAAACCCTCCCCAAACAGCACATGACGCAAAGAAAAAAAGAGGCGCAATGAGGTAGCTGTGTGAGTAAGATTAGCGACCCTAGTGGCCGACACAAACACCGGGCCCATCTAGGAGTGGCACTGCAGTGTCACGCAGGATGTCCCTTCCAAAAAACCCTCCCCAAACAGCACATGACGCAAAGAAAAAAAGAGGCGCAATGAGGTAGCTGTGTGAGTAAGATTAGCGACCCTAGTGGCCGACACAAACACCGGGCCCATCTAGGAGTGGCACTGCAGTGTCACGCAGGATGTCCCTTCCAAAAAACCCTCCCCAAACAGCACATGACGCAAAGAAAAAAAGAGGCGCAATGAGGTAGCTGACTGTGTGAGTAAGATTAGCGACCCTAGTGGCCGACACAAACACCGGGCCCATCTAGGAGTGGCACTGCAGTGTCACGCAGGATGTCCCTTCCAAAAAACCCTCCCCAAACAGCACATGACGCAAAGAAAAAAAGAGGCGCAATGAGGTAGCTGACTGTGTGAGTAAGATTAGCGACCCTAGTGGCCGACACAAACACCGGGCCCATCTAGGAGTGGCACTGCAGTGTCACGCAGGATGTCCCTTCCAAAAAACCCTCCCCAATCAGCACATGATGCAAAGAAAAAGAAAAGAAAAAAGAGGTGCAAGATGGAATTGTCCTTGGGCCCTCCCACCCACCCTTATGTTGTGTAAACAAAACAGGACATGCACACTTTAACCAACCCATCATTTCAGTGACAGGGTCTGCCACACGACTGTGACTGATATGACGGGTTGGTTTGGACCCCCCCCAAAAAAGAAGCAATTAATCTCTCCTTGCACAAACTGGCTCTACAGAGGCAAGATGTCCACCTCATCTTCATCCTCCGATATATCACCGTGTACATCCCCCTCCTCACAGATTATCAATTCGTCCCCACTGGAATCCACCATCTCAGCTCCCTGTGTACTTTGTGGAGGCAATTGCTGCTGGTCAATGTCTCCGCGGAGGAATTGATTATAATTCATTTTAATGAACATCATCTTCTCCACATTTTCTGGATGTAACCTCGTACGCCGATTGCTGACAAGGTGAGCGGCGGCACTAAACACTCTTTCGGAGTACACACTTGTGGGAGGGCAACTTAGGTAGAATAAAGCCAGTTTGTGCAAGGGCCTCCAAATTGCCTCTTTTTCCTGCCAGTATAAGTACGGACTGTGTGACGTGCCTACTTGGATGCGGTCACTCATATAATCCTCCACCATTCTATCAATGTTGAGAGAATCATATGCAGTGACAGTAGACGACATGTCCGTAATCGTTGTCAGGTCCTTCAGTCCGGACCAGATGTCAGCATCAGCAGTCGCTCCAGACTGCCCTGCATCACCGCCAGCGGGTGGGCTCGGAATTCTGAGCCTTTTCCTCGCACCCCCAGTTGCGGGAGAATGTGAAGGAGGAGATGTTGACAGGTCGCTTTCCGCTTGACTTGACAATTTTGTCACCAGCAGGTCTTTCAACCCCAGCAGACCTGTGTCTGCCGGAAAGAGAGATCCAAGGTAGGCTTTAAATCTAGGATCGAGCACGGTGGCCAAAATGTAGTGCTCTGATTTCAACAGATTGACCACCCGTGAATCCTTGTTAAGCGAATTAAGGGCTGCATCCACAAGTCCCACATGCCTAGCGGAATCGCTCCCTTTTAGCTCCTTCTTCAATGCCTCCAGCTTCTTCTGCAAAAGCCTGATGAGGGGAATGACCTGACTCAGGCTGGCAGTGTCTGAACTGACTTCACGTGTGGCAAGTTCAAAGGGCATCAGAACCTTGCACAACGTTGAAATCATTCTCCACTGCACTTGAGACAGGTGCATTCCACCTACTATATCGTGCTCAATTGTATAGGCTTGAATGGCCTTTTGCTGCTCCTCCAACCTCTGAAGCATATAGAGGGTTGAATTCCACCTCGTTACCACTTCTTGCTTCAGATGATGGCAGGGCAGGTTCAGTAGTTTTTGGTGGTGCTCCAGTCTTCTGTACGTGGTGCCTGTACGCCGAAAGTGTCCCGCAATTTTTCTGGCCACCGACAGCATCTCTTGCACGCCCCTGTCGTTTTTTTAAAAATTCTGCACCACCAAATTCAAGGTATGTGCAAAACATGGGACGTGCTGGAATTTGCCCATATTTAATGCACACACAATATTGCTGGCGTTGTCCGATGCCACAAATCCACAGGAGAGTCCAATTGGGGTAAGCCATTCCGCGATGATCTTCCTCAGTTGCCGTAAGAGGTTTTCAGCTGTGTGCGTATTCTGGAAAGCGGTGATACAAAGCGTAGCCTGCCTAGGAAAGAGTTGGCGTTTGCGAGATGCTGCTACTGGTGCCGCCGCTGCTGTTCTTGCGGCGGGAGTCCATACATCTACCCAGTGGGCTGTCACAGTCATATAGTCCTGACCCTGCCCTGCTCCACTTGTCCACATGTCCGTGGTTAAGTGGACATTGGGTACAACTGCATTTTTTAGGAGACTGGTGAGTCTTTTTCTGACGTCCGTGTACATTCTCGGTATCGCCTGCCTAGAGAAGTGGAACCTAGATGGTATTTGGTAACGGGGGCACACTGCCTCAATAAATTGTCTAGTTCCCTGTGAACTAACGGCGGATACCGGACGCACGTCTAACACCAACATAGTTGTCAAGGACTCAGTTATCCGCTTTGCAGTAGGATGACTGCTGTGATATTTCATCTTCCTCGCAAAGGACTGTTGAACAGTCAATTGCTTACTGGAAGTAGTACAAGTGGGCTTACGACTTCCCCTCTGGGATGACCATCGACTCCCAGCGGCAACAACAGCAGCGCCAGCAGCAGTAGGCGTTACACGCAAGGATGCATCGGAGGAATCCCAGGCAGGAGAGGACTCGTCAGAATTGCCAGTGACATGGCCTGCAGGACTATTGGCATTCCTGGGGAAGGAGGAAATTGACACTGAGGGAGTTGGTGGGGTGGTTTGCGTGAGCTTGGTTACAAGAGGAAGGGATTTACTGGTCAGTGGACTGCTTCCGCTGTCACCCAAAGTTTTTGAACTTGTCACTGACTTATTATGAATGCGCTGCAGGTGACGTATAAGGGAGGATGTTCCGAGGTGGTTAACGTCCTTACCCCTACTTATTACAGCTTGACAAAGGGAACACACGGCTTGACACCTGTTGTCCGCATTTCTGGTGAAATACCTCCACACCGAAGAGCTGATTTTTTTGGTATTTTCACCTGGCATGTCAACGGCCATATTCCTCCCACGGACAACAGGTGTCTCCCCGGGTGCCTGACTTAAACAAACCACCTCACCATCAGAATCCTCCTGGTCAATTTCCTCCCCAGCGCCAGCAACACCCATATCCTCCTCATCCTGGTGTACTTCAACACTGACATCTTCAATCTGACTATCAGGAACTGGACTGCGGGTGCTCCTTCCAGCACTTGCAGGGGGCGTGCAAATGGTGGAAGGCGCATGCTCTTCACGTCCAGTGTTGGGAAGGTCAGGCATCGCAACCGACACAATTGGACTCTCCTTGTGGATTTGGGATTTCAAAGAACGCACAGTTCTTTGCGGTGCTTTTGCCAGCTTGAGTCTTTTCAGTTTTCTAGCGAGAGGCTGAGTGCTTCCATCCTCATGTGAAGCTGAACCACTAGCCATGAACATAGGCCAGGGCCTCAGCCGTTCCTTGCCACTCCGTGTGGTAAATGGCATATTGGCAAGTTTACGCTTCTCCTCCGACAATTTTATTTTAGGTTTTGGAGTCCTTTTTTTACTGATATTTGGTGTTTTGGTTTTGACATGCTCTGTACTATGCCATTGGGCATCGGCCTTGGCAGACGACGTTGCTGGCATTTCATCGTCTCGGCCATGACTAGTGGCAGCAGCTTCAGCACGAGGTGGAAGTGGATCTGATCTTTCCCTAATTTTGGAACCTCAACATTTTTGTTCTCCATATTTTAATAGGCACAACTAAAAGGCACCTCAGGTAAACAATGGAGATGGATGGATTGGATACTAGTATACAGTTATGGACGGGCTGCCGAGTGCCGACACAGAGGTAGCCACAGCCGTGAACTACCGCACTGTACTGTGTCTGCTGCTAATATATAGACTGGTTGATAAAGAGATAGTATACTCGTAACTAGTATGTATGTATAAAGAAAGAAAAAAAAACCACGGTTAGGTGGTATATACAATTATGGACGGGCTGCCGAGTGCCGACACAGAGGTAGCCACAGCCGTGAACTACCGCACTGTACTGTGTCTGCTGCTAATATATAGACTGGTTGATAAAGAGATAGTATACTCGTAACTAGTATGTATGTATAAAGAAAGAAAAAAAAACCACGGTTAGGTGGTATATACAATTATGGACGGGCTGCCGAGTGCCGACACAGAGGTAGCCACAGCCGTGAACTACCGCACTGTACTGTGTCTGCTGCTAATATATAGACTGGTTGATAAAGAGATAGTATACTCGTAACTAGTATGTATGTATAAAGAAAGAAAAAAAAACCACGGTTAGGTGGTATATACAATTATGGACGGGCTGCCGAGTGCCGACACAGAGGTAGCCACAGCCGTGAACTACCGCACTGTACTGTGTCTGCTGCTAATATATAGACTGGTTGATAAAGAGATAGTATACTCGTAACTAGTATGTATGTATAAAGAAAGAAAAAAAAACCACGGTTAGGTGGTATATACAATTATGGACGGGCTGCCGAGTGCCGACACAGAGGTAGCCACAGCCGTGAACTACCGCACTGTACTGTGTCTGCTGCTAATATATAGACTGGTTGATAAAGAGATAGTATACTCGTAACTAGTATGTATGTATAAAGAAAGAAAAAAAAAACACGGTTAGGTGGTATATACAATTATGGACGGGCTGCCGAGTGCCGACACAGAGGTAGCCACAGCCGTGAACTACCGCACTGTACTGTGTCTGCTGCTAATATATAGACTGGTTGATAAAGAGATAGTATACTCGTAACTAGTATGTATGTATAAAGAAAGAAAAAAAAACCACGGTTAGGTGGTATATACAATTATGGACGGGCTGCCGAGTGCCGACACAGAGGTAGCCACAGCCGTGAACTACCGCACTGTACTGTGTCTGCTGCTAATATAGACTGGTTGATAAAGAGATAGTATACTCGTAACTAGTATGTATGTATAAAGAAAGAAAAAAAAACCACGGTTAGGTGGTATATACAATTATGGACGGGCTGCCGAGTGCCGACACAGAGGTAGCCACAGCCGTGAACTACCGCACTGTACTGTGTCTGCTGCTAATATATAGACTGGTTGATAAAGAGATAGTATACTCGTAACTAGTATGTATGTATAAAGAAAGAAAAAAAAACCACGGTTAGGTGGTATATACAATTATGGACGGGCTGCCGAGTGCCGACACAGAGGTAGCCACAGCCGTGAACTACCGCACTGTACTGTGTCTGCTGCTAATATAGACTGGTTGATAAAGAGATAGTATACTCGTAACTAGTATGTATGTATAAAGAAAGAAAAAAAAACCACGGTTAGGTGGTATATACAATTATGGACGGGCTGCCGAGTGCCGACACAGAGGTAGCCACAGCCGTGAACTACCGCACTGTACTGTGTCTGCTGCTAATATATAGACTGGTTGATAAAGAGATAGTATACTCGTAACTAGTATGTATGTATAAAGAAAGAAAAAAAAACCACGGTTAGGTGGTATATACAATTATGGACGGGCTGCCGAGTGCCGACACAGAGGTAGCCACAGCCGTGAACTACCGCACTGTACTGTGTCTGCTGCTAATATATAGACTGGTTGATAAAGAGATAGTATACTCGTAACTAGTATGTATGTATAAAGAAAGAAAAAAAAACCACGGTTAGGTGGTATATACAATTATGGACGGGCTGCCGAGTGCCGACACAGAGGTAGCCACAGCCGTGAACTACCGCACTGTACTGTGTCTGCTGCTAATATATAGACTGGTTGATAAAGAGATAGTATACTCGTAACTAGTATGTATGTATAAAGAAAGAAAAAAAAACCACGGTTAGGTGGTATATACAATTATGGACGGGCTGCCGAGTGCCGACACAGAGGTAGCCACAGCCGTGAACTACCGCACTGTACTGTGTCTGCTGCTAATATAGACTGGTTGATAAAGAGATAGTATACTACTAATATTATATATACTGGTGGTCAGGTCACTGGTCACTAGTCACACTGGCAGTGGCACTCCTGCAGCAAAAGTGTGCACTGTTTAATTTTAATATAATATTATGTACTCCTGGCTCCTGCTATAACCTATAACTGGCACTGCAGTAGTGCTCCCCAGTCTCCCCCACAATTATAAGCTGTGTGAGCTGAGCTGTCAGACAGATATATAATATATATAGATGATGCAGCACACTGGCCTGAGCCTGAGCAGTGCACACAGATATGGTATGTGACTGACTGAGTCACTGTGTGTATCGCTTTTTTCAGGCAGAGAACGGATATATTAAATAAACTGCACTGTGTGTCTGGTGGTCACTCACTATATAATATATTATGTACTCCTGGCTCCTGCTATAACCTATAACTGGCACTGCAGTAGTGCTCCCCAGTCTCCCCCACAATTATAAGCTGTGTGAGCTGAGCAGTCAGACAGATATATATAATATTATATATAGATAATAGATGATGCAGCACACTGGCCTGAGCCTGAGCAGTGCACACAGATATGGTATGTGACTGAGTCACTGTGTGCTGTGTATCGCTTTTTTCAGGCAGAGAACGGATTATAAATAAAACTGGTGGTCACTGGTCACTATCAGCAAAACTCTGCACTGTACACTACTGAGTACTCCTAATGCTCCCCAAAATTAGTAAATCAAGTGTCTCTCTAATCTATTCTAAACGGAGAGGACGCCAGCCACGTCCTCTCCCTATCAATCTCAATGCACGTGTGAAAATGGCGGCGACGCGCGGCTCCTTATATAGAATCCGAGTCTCGCGATAGAATCCGAGCCTCGCGAGAATCCGACAGCGTCATGATGACGTTCGGGCGCGCTCGGGTTAACCGAGCAAGGCGGGAAGATCCGAGTCGCTCGGACCCGTGAAAAAAAACATGAAGTTCTGGCGGGTTCGGATTCAGAGAAACCGAACCCGCTCATCTCTAATCGTAACACGAATTTGAGTTTTCAGAGTCATCATTCACCAGCGTTACGTAGAGGCTTGCCATTCTCCCAGTTCATGCGTGTCTGCCGGATCACTTCTGATCCAGTAGAGACAGTGGACGCCATGGATGCTATGTTACTTAAGTTTGCTGAAAGGGGATACCCTTTGAAAGCTTTAGAACAGGCAAGAAATAGGGCATTGGAGATTCCTAGTGAACAGGCGTTGTGCCCCAGGACTAAGACACAGGCTCAATTAGGCCCTAGATTACCTTGGGTTAATAAATACACCATTGGGTCTGATGATAGGGTCAGAAGAGCCAACGACTGTGGCCCTTGGTCCAAACTGATCCTGCTTTGACATCTTTAGCGCATACCACGCTGTTACCTAGCCACACCCGTGGCAGGAACATCGGTGATTATGTTATGAAACTCGATGTGTCTAATCTCACAAAGAACCAAGAAATGCATTTCCTTAGGTCTAAGAAAGGATGTTACAGATGCTTAGGCTGTGCTACTTGTAACACTTTAATTACAGGTACTTCTTTTAATCATCCAATGACCAGTAAGAAATTCACTATAAAACACTGCTTAACATGTACATCCACGCATGTGGTTTATTTGTTAACATGCCCCTGTGGTCTTGCCTACGTTGGCAAGACCATAAGACAGTTTCGCGAACGTATGGCACTCCATAGAAGTGCTATTAAAAAAGCATTTGAAAAGGAATGAGCGAACAACCGTTCGCCCGTCATTGCCTGATGGCTAAACATGGAGTGGCTAGCATCAGGGCCATACTAATTGATCAGGTGCCAAGTACCCTTAGGGGTGGAGATAGAGGCAGGATTCTGTTGCAGAAAGAAACACGATGGATTTATCAATTGGGAACCTTGTCACCAGGGGGCCTCAACGAGAACTTAGGGTTACAGTGTTTTCTTTAAAGTTATAAAGTTAGGAGCGTCCTGTTATTATGGTGACGGTCCGGCGCTTTTGCCTACGGTGCCGTCACACGCGGGCGACGCGGGAGCGGGACCGGATCCTTGAGCGGGCGGTTGGCGCCGTGGAACAGGTGAGCAGAGTTATGGTAATATGTCTCATTAATGTATTGTGTGTATATAAGTTTGTTCTGTGGTTCAGTTTGGCTGGTTAGGCCCTGAGGACGGGGTATTCCCCGAAACATGTCGGATTAAACTGACCGCTTTTTTTCATTACTTATGAGTCTGCCTGAGTGCCGCCCGCTTCAACCTACTATATATATATATATATATATATATATATATATATATATATATTTATTAGAGATGTGCACCGGAAATTTTTCGGGTTTTGTGTTTTGGTTTTGGATTCGGTTCCGCGGCCGTGTTTTGGATTCGGGTGTTTTTTTTCAAGAACCCCTCAAAAACTTAAATCATAGAATTTGGGGGTCATTTTGATCCTATAGTATTATTAACCTCAATGACCACAATTTCCACTAATTTCCAGTCTATTCTGAACACCTCACACCTCACAATACTATTTTTAGTCCTAAGATTTGCACCGAGGTCGCTGGATGACTAGGTAAAGCGACCCAAGAGGGCGGCACAAACACCTGGCCCATCTAGGAGTGGCACTGCAGTGTCAGACAGGATGGCACTTAAAAAAATTGGCCCCAAACAGCACATGATGCAAAGAAAAGAAAAAAAGAGGTGCACTGTGGTTGCTGGACGGCAAAGCTAAGCGACACAAACACCTCAATATCACAGGAATTATTCGTTCTAATCAATGGTATTATTGGTCCAAATCACTGGAAGAAAATGAAAAAATCACTGGAATTATTCGTTCTAATCAATGGTATTATTGGTCCAAATCACTGGAAGAAAATGACAAAATCACTGGAATTATTCGTTCTAATCAATGGTATTATTGGTCCAAATCACTGGAAGAAAGTGACAAAATCACTGGAATTATTCGTTCTAATCAATGGTATTATTGGTCCAAATCACTGGAAGAAAATGACAAAATCACTGGAATTATTCGTAAACATTTGTAGAAAGTCGCTGCTTTCTGATTACAGAAATGCTCAGATATTCCTGCGAATCCACAATCCCTTCCCAGAGGAAAAAGAAATCGAGAAACCGTTGTTTGAGAACGTTTGTTCTCTTTCCTTTACAAAGGAACAAACTACTTTCCAAGAAGACTGACATTTTTGGGTTATGGAGACATAATGTTTTTGAATATAAATCCTAAAGCAGGTGGTGTATTAGAGCAAAAGAGTGCAAGAGACCAGCCATGCAGTTTCTGAAATATTATGACAAAATGTTACTGTATTTCATAAGCACTCATTCCTAAGGGGCCCTATACACTAGCCGATCCGCCGCCGAGCTGCCCGACGGCGGATACGGCCGACGAGCGACCCGGCGGCGGGGCGGCAGTGACGGAGGGAGTGAAGTTTCTTCACTCCCCCCGTCACGCGGCTGCATTGAAGTGCAGGCAAATATGGACGAGATCGTCCATATTGGTCTGCATGCACAGCCGACGGGAGACCAGCGATGAACGAGCGCGGGGACGCGCATCGTTCATCGCTGGAGCCTCCACACTGAAAGATATGAACGAGTTCTCGTTCATTTATGAACGAGATCGTTCATATCTTTCCAAAAATCGGCCAGTGTGTAGGGCCTATAACTCTGCTAAGTACTGTTTGGTATACTGTATCTGGCTTCCATGAGGTAGTTGTCCATTATTTCAGCTTCCATTGACCTTTTTGAAAGCGGTAAAAGTTATCGATTCTTTTTTATTTATTTTTATTTTACCCTATTTTTAATTTTCTCCTGCATAGCCCAGTAAAATGTTGCAATGTTAAGTATTGACTTGTGCCTTCTGGGGGTCTACTTCTTCACCAAACCCAGCCAAATCTCATCCTAACCCTCTGTTCCACGTTTTCTATGTACCCCATCTGTGTCACCCATGTCTGTCTACCCCTCCCCTTTAGATTGTAAGCTCTCACGAGCAGGGCCCTCTTCCCTCATGTGCTTATCCTTTGTCTTACTTTAATAATCTTCAACTGTACCACATCCAGCAGTCTTCTGCCACCTGATACTTATTCCAGTGTCATCTGCTGATGTAACTATGTTTATTTACCCTGTACTTGTCCTATACTGTCATCAACTGTAAGTTGCTATTTTCCTGTTTGATTATTTATGTACTCTGTAATTGGGCGCTGCAGAACCCTTGTGGCACCATATAAATAAAGGATAATAATAATAATATAGGGTGTATAATCCCTAGGTGTATATCACACAGTACAGTATACAGGGTGTATTATCCCCAGGTGTATCTCACACATCGCTCAGTACAGATTACAGGATGTATAATCACCAGGTGTAAAACACAAGTCGCACAGTACAGTATACATACTGGTCACAACAATGCAGCAGATATTGAGCACTGATCAGGATACTAGAAGTGACACAGAGCTGCAAGATAGAGCAATGGCCTACTGTACTGTACTATATATGTATACTGCTTGTCACCAAAATGCTGCACTGTCCTACTATATACTGCTCACAATAATGCAGCACAGATATGGAATGGATACTTGCAGTGACACAGAGCTGCAAGATACAGCAATGGCCTACTGTACACAACTATATACTGTTGGGTCACCAAAATGCTGCACTGTAATACTATATATACTGCTCACAAAAATGCTGCACAGATATGGAATGGATACTTGCAGTGACACAGAGCTGCAAGATACAGCAATGGCCTACTGTACACAACTATATATACTGTTGGGTCACCAAAATGCTTCACTGTAATACTAAATATACTGCTCACAAAAATGCTGCACAGATATGGAATGGATACTTGCAGTGACACAGAGCTGCAAGATACAGCAATGGCCTACTGTACACAACTATATACTGTTGAGTCACCAAAATGCTGCACTGTAATACAATATATACTGCTCACAAAAATGCTGCACAGATATGGAATGGATACTTGCAGGGACACAGAGCTGCAAGATACAGCAATGGCCTACTGTACACAACTATATACTGTTGGGTCACCAAAATGCTGCAGTGTAATACTATATATACTGCTCACAAAAATGCTGCACAGATATGGAATGGATACTTGCAGTGACACAGAGCTGCAAGATACAGCAATGGACTACTGTACACAACTATATACTGTTGGGTCACCAAAATGCTGCACTGTAATACTATATATAGTGCTCACAAAAATGCTGCACAGATATGGAATGGATACTTGCAGTGACACAGAGCTGCAAGATACAGCAATGGCCTACTGTACACAACTATATACTGTTGGGTCACCAAAATGCTGCACTGTAATACTATATATACTGCTCACAAAAATGCTGCACAAATATGGAATGGATACTTGCAGTGACACAGAGCTGCAAGATACAGCAATGGCCTACTGTACACAACTACATATACTGTTGGGTCACCAAAATGCTGCACTGTAATACTATATATACTGCTCACAAAAATGCTGCACAGATATGGAATGGATACTTGCAGTGACACAGAGCTGCAAGATACAGCAATGGCCTACTGTACACAACTATATACTGTTGGGTCACCAAAATGCTGCACTGTAATACTATATATACTGCTCACAAAAATGCTGCACAGATATGGAATGGATACTTGCAGTGACACAGAGCTGCAAGATACAGCAATGGCCTACTGTACACAACTATATACTGTTGGGACAACAAAATGCTGCACTGTAATACTATATATACTGCTCACAAAAATGCTGCACAGATATGGAATGGATACTTGCAGTGACACAGAGCTGCAAGATACAGCAATGGCCTACTGTACACAACTATATACTGTTGGGTCAGAAAAATGCTGCACTGTAATACTATATATAGTGCTCACAAAAATGCAGCACAGATATGGAATGGATACTTGCAGTGACACAGAGCTGCAAGATACAGCAATGGCCTACTGTACTGTACTACTATAAGTATAATTATATACTGGTGGTTCCCAGTCCCCACAATAAAGCACACTGAGCACAGATATGTGCAGCACACTGAGCACAGATATGGAGTGTTTTCAGGCAGAGAACGTAGATATTTGCAGCACACTGAGCACAGATATTTGCAGCACACTGAGCACAGATATTTGTAGCACACTGAGCACAGATTACGGAGCTTTTCAGGGAGAGAATGCAGCTACGTCCTCTCCGTTCAGTCTCCAATGCACGAGTAAAAATGGCGGCGACGCGCGGCTTTTTATATAGAATACGAATCTCGCGAGAATCCGAGAGCGAGCAGGATGATGACATTCGGGTGCATTCGGGTTAACTGAGCAAGGCGGGAAGATCCGAGGCTGCCTCGGAACCGTGTAAAATGGGTGAAGTTTGAGGGGGTTCGGATCTCGGAGAACCGAACCCGCTCATCTCTAATATATATATATATATATATATATATATATATATATATATATTATATATATACACATTAATATATAATATACATATCATTCAGCTCCTGCGCTGAATGATATACATGAAATAACTGCCATGTTTATTATACAGTATGTTAATAATAATAATAATAATAATAATAATTTTATTTATATAGTGCTCTTTCTCCAATAGGACTCAAGGCGCTTAACAGATACATAGCATAATATAGTACAGAAAATAATGAAGTACAGAACAGCTTTTCATAAAATACAGAAGCATGAAGATACTAAAGGGACACTATGGAAATGCTGAGTAAACAGAAAAGTCTTGAGTCTACTTTTGAAGCATTCTATAGTTGGGCCTCTCGCACTGTGTGGGGAAGTGAGTTCCATACAGTCGGAGCCGCATGACTAAAAGCTCCACCCCCAGATGAATTACGGGAGATTCTAGGTACTGCTAAAAGTCCTTCATCTACAGATCGCAGTAATCGAGTGGGGCAGTATGGGGTCAGAAGCTGCTTCAGGTACCTCGGGCCCTGGTCATGTAGTGCTTTGAAACTCAGTAAGCCAATCTTGAAGATGATTCGCCATCTAACAGGCAGCCAGTGAAGGGTGTAGAGGATGGGTGTTATGTGGCTAGAACGGGGCTGGTTGGGTAACAGCCTGGCAGCTGTGTTTTGCACCAGCTGTAAGCGGTGCAATTCTTTTGCTGGGAGACCAAGGTAGAGGGCATTACAGTAGGCTAATTGAGATGATACAAATGCATGGATGACTTTTGGCAGATCAAATGAAGGAATTAAGGGATGGATTCTGGCTATGTTCCTCAGGTGAAAGAAAGAGGATTTGATTTTGGCTGATATCTGATGTTTAAGTGTCAAGCCACCATCCAGGACAACGCCAAGATTCCGCACACAATCAGTGTGTTTGTAATTCTGAATCCCCGAGTGTAAGTCCAGTTGGTTGGCTATGCTGCAGTCTTGACCTGTGATGTTGCGGTCCTATCATAAGGACCTCTATTTTATCCGGGTTCAGTCACAGCCAGCCAACTGGCGCTCATCCACTTCTGGAGCTCAGCTAGACAGCCATTTAGGGTTGCTATTGGGTTATCAGTGCCCGGAGCAAAGGACAAGTACAGTTGTGTATCATCTGCATAGCAGTGGTAGACCAGGCCATGGCGCCTGATTATTTCACCCAGCGGGAGCATGTATACAGCAAACAGCATGGGGGATAGTCAGGGCCGGACTGGGACTAAAAATAGGCCCTGGCATTTTTGAAGCACACAGGCCCACCTCTGTGACTCCTCCCCTTACTATTCCTGACTCCTCCCACTTATTAGTCTATGTTCTTACAAATATAATTAATATTCTAACAACATACAGGCGTACATCATTCTCTATTAAAATATACTCAACCAGTGGTTGAAGTGGAAATTTTTAAGTGGGGGTATGGAAATGTGAGGTTTGTAATTAAGCGTGGCGCGCGCTCCGGAAAAGGGGGCGTGGTCACTCAAAAGGGGGCGTGATCACTCAAAAGGGGGCGTGGTCTTCAGTGTAGTTTACCACACCATACACCCCTTATACGCATTATGCACCACAATAGTAGGACCCCTTATACTATCTAGTACTGCTGCCCCTTTCACATTATACCACACAGTATAAGCCAAAATTCACATTACAGCACCCGGTATGAGCCGAAATTTACATTATATGCCCCCGATAGTGCAGTGCCAGGTATACAAATGCCCCCACAATGCCAGGTATACAAATGCCCCCACGGTGCCAGGTAAACAATTGCCCCCACAGTGCCAGGTAAACAATTGCCCCCACAGTGCCAGGTATACAAATGCCCCCACAGTGCCAGGTATACAAATTACCCCACAGTGTCAGGTATACAAATGCCCCCACAGTGCCAGGTATACAAATGCCCCCACAGTGCCAGGTATACAAATGCCCCCACAGTGCCAGGTATACAAATGCCCCCACAGTGCCAGATCCACATATGCCCCCACAGTGCCAGGTATACAAATGCCCCCACAGTGCAAGGTATACAAATGCCCCCACAGTGTCAGATATACAGATGCCCCCACAGTCAGGGCCGGTTCTATGTTTTGTGGCGCCCCGGGCAAAATATGGGGGGCGTGGCTTCAATAGGGGGCGTGGTCAACGCGCTGAAAGAAAAAAGAAAAAGAAATAAAAAGTATACTTACCATCCCCGTTCCTGATCCAGACCCCCTCCGCCGGCGGCGCCGCTCTTCTGCTCTCCTCTTCGATCTATGGGAGAGACGTTATTACGTCTCTCCCATAGAACAGCGTAGACACTAGAGGTCAATTATGACCCCTAGTGTCTGTGCCACTGTGCTGTGCGGTGCGCGATGACGTCATCGCGCATCGCACAGCAAAGGTCCTCTAGACGAAGGGAAACTAGACCGTAGCGTCTAGTTTCCCTTCATGGAGAGGACCTTTGCTGTGCGGTGCGCGATGACGTCATCGCGCACCGCACAACTAAGGTCCTCTCAATGAAGGGAAACTAGACGCTACGCGTCTGGTTCCCTTCCAAGCGGGGGGCACAGCAGGGCACTGCGGGGGGCACAGTGGCGGTTCTTGTCCTGGTGCGGCGCCCTCCGGATGGCGCCAGCGCCCTCCGGAAGGCGGCGCCCCGGGCAAAAGTACCGCTTGCCCGTGGCAAGAACCGCCACTGCCCACAGTGCAAGGTATACAGATGCCCCCACAGTGCCATGTATACAGATGCCCCCACAGTGCCAGGTAAACAATTGCCCCCACAGTGCCAGGTATACAAATGCCCCACAGTGCCAGCCAATTGCCCCCACAGTGCCAGGTATACAAATGCCCCCACAGTGCCAGGTAAACAATTGCCCCCACAGAGCCAGGTATACAAATGCCCCCACAGTGCCAGGTATACAAATGCCCCCACAGTGCCAGATCCACAAATGCCCCCACAGTGCCAGGTATACAAATGCCCCCACAGTGCAAGGTATATAAATGCCCCCACAGTGCCAGATATACAGATGCCCCCACAGTGCAAGGTATACAGATGCCCCCACAGTGCCAGGTATACAAATGCCCCCACAGTGCCAGGTATACAAATGCCCCCACAGTGCAAGGTATACAAATGCCCCCACAGTGCCAGATATACAGATGCCCCCACAGTGCAAGGTATACAGATGCCCCCACAGTGCCATCTATACAGATGCCCCCACAGTGCCAGGTAAACAATTGCCCCCACAGTGCCAGGTATACAAATGCCCCACAGTGCCAGCCAATTGCCCCCACAGTGCCAGGTATATAATTGCCCCCACAGCAGCCAGTGCTGCAGCTACTTACCGCTGCTGCACTGCTGCTGCTGCTGCTGCTCCTCCTCCTCCGGGCTGTGAGGGACGGGGGTGAGAGAGCCGGGCGCCCGCCAGCGCGGCTGTGTCTGGCGCGGCAGCGTATAGCGTTCAAACCAGCCGCCGGTTCGTGAGCCAATCAGAGCTCGCGGACCGGCGGCTTCTGATTGGCTGCCGGTCCACGAGCTCTGATTGGCTCACGAACCGGCGGCTGCTTTGAAGTCCGCTATACGCGCCGCGCCAGACACAGCCGTGCTGGCGGGCGCCTGGCGCTCTCACCCCCGTCCTTCACAGCTCTCCAATCCTGACAGCTGAGACGCGCTGCCGCCGGACTGAGCGGCAGCGCGTCTCAGTGACCGCTGGACCGGCCCACGTGGCCATCGGCCCTTCTGGCATTTGCCAGAAGTGCCAGATGGCCAGTCCGGCCCTGGGGATAGTATAGAACCTTGTGCGACACCACATGGCAATGGCACTGATGGTGATCAGTATACTCCAGACGATACTCTCTGTGACCTGCCTGTGAGAAATGATTTGAACTGTATATGGGAGCTATACGCTCTTGCAGCTCTCTGCAGCAGCTCGACGTGTTGAGGAGGGAAGTGACTCTCCGACAGAAAAGTCAAACAGTGACTGACAGACTTTCCAACTTGCTCGGCAAATGTTCTGAGTGTGGTTTGTTGGGAGTTATACACAGAGGGTGGGCCAGTGATGTCACAGCAGCTCAAATGACTGCAGTCTCATCATTTTGATCTGTAGCAGTTTCCATTAGTACACTATCATAAATATGTAGCTGTAATGGAATAAAGAGGTAATCTTAAATACTGTAGAAGGAACTGTGTATATAAATATGGTATGAATCAGTCATTGACACATATATAATCTAAGCTGTAGGCTTGGAACAATGCACAATAAAACCCAAATTGCGTCTTTGGTATGTGTCCATCTGCTGTAGGACAAAATACATTTTGTAATCCTTTTTTATTTTAAACAACAATTTATATTCTTTTTTTTATATATTACTAATGCGTAGCCTTAAGGGACTTTTGTCTATGTAAGAGTACATAAAGTACAACTAACAGAAGTACTATATGTAGTAATATTCTTCCACAGTCTGTTAGCCAATAAACAGGACTGCAAGTCACGTTGCAGGATGTAGGTAAGAATACAAGTGGTGGTCAGGAAGAGAACATCTGTGGTCCAATCGGAATAGGAACGAATGGAGTGCAGCAGTGAGAGGCACCGAAACAAAGAGTGCTCCCTAGGGTGGGATGCCAGAGTCACGTGACCGATGAGCCTCTATCTCCCCTGGCTGCATCCAGATATACATTGTGATGTGGCCAGGGGTTTAACTACATTTTGTCCTATCACCAGCTTCTACATCTGAGTTTTTTTCCAGGGGGGGTGTGTAATAATAGTTCAAACCCAGCACCTGAGCTAGAAAAGATCTAAGATCTAAGTACTGTACATCAGTTTATGTATCCAGTATTCCTTTTTTGTGCAAATTTTAATAAAGTTGTGCATTAAAATCAGTTTAAAAAATACATTTTAAATGTATCGTTTTAAGTTGAGTACTTTTCATTATTTTCCAAAAATAACATTGAACAAATGAAAAAAGTTTTTTTGGGGGGGTTTCTTTTTAGAAAGAGGGGGGTCAAGGGCCTCTTAATTTGGGTTCCCCCAGGCCTCTATGAACCTCTGACATGGCCTAGGTCCGATAAGTTTTTGTGAGTTTTTGCAGTATCCTCATAATAAATATCATCTATCTACATAATAATTATGTAAGGTCTGCTCCATCTGTAACATGCATGTGCTGGGGAGACGGGACAGACCGTAGCCTAGCAGGATCCAGGGGAGGAGCAGGAACGTGCCGCCAGAAAGTATGTGTGCTGCAGTGTGGGGGAGTGCATAAGACTGAGTCAGGGGTGGGCATTACATAACGGCAGGGGCGCTGGACTGAGCAGATTGCACACACAGGTGCCCTGGCAAATGCCATATCCTTTTACCCTCTGAGGGTGACACTCAGGGGCGGCACACAGCCCCCAACTGACGCCATTGGGTGGAGCCTAGTCTCACATCGGTATCCGGCCTCTAGGTTGACCACACTTAGGTCAACAGTCATTAGGTCGACCACTATTGGTCGACATGCATTAGGTTGACAGGGTTTCTATGTCGACATGGTCACTAGGTCGACATGACAAAAGGTCAACATGAGTTTTAAAAAAAATAAATCATTTTTTTAACTATTCCATACTTTACGATCCACGTGGACTACAATTGGGAACGGTAACCTGTGCCGAGCGCAGCGGTAGCGGTGCGAGACACCTTGCCCGAAGCATGGCGAGCAAAGAAAAAAGACACAAAAAAAATGAAAAACCTCATGTCGGCCATCTGTCACGTCGACCTTGCTCATGTTGACCTAATGCGTGTGTTGACCTATTTGGGGTGTCGACTTAGTTACTGTCGACCAAGTGGTCTACTTATACACTGTTGACCTAAGTGTGGTCGACCCTGAACCACACCCCTCACATTATTCCCCCAACGTTGCTGTAATAATCTAATTTTGTAGTGTTCAATGCCAGTGGTGCCCACTAGATGGCAGTGCTGTGGTCTTACAGAAAGTCTCCCTTGCAGTCTCCAGTATCACTGTATGATTTCCATGAATTTCCCAGTTGCTATTAGTGCTACATGGGCTGAATTAATTAGTGCACAGGTTCTCAAACTCGGTCCCCAGGACCCCACACAGTGCATGTTTTGCAGGTCTCCTCACAGATCACAAGTGAAATAATTAGCTCCACCTGTGGACCTTTTAAAATGTGTCAGTGAGTAATTAATACACCTGTGCACTTGCTGGGTTACCTGCAAAACATGCACTGTGTGGGGTCCTGAGGACCGAGTTTGAGAACCACTGCATTAGTGGATGTTTTATAGACACTTCTCTTATCAATTCATCTTTTTAGTCCAGGTATAAACAGGGGGGGGGGGGAGGTATTGTCAAATCTTTTACATTATACGTTTATTTTTCTAGTAGTCTCTTTACCATACCTCCCAACATGACCTTCTCTAGGACACAATGCTCTGCTCCTACTCTTCCCTCTTACTGTATGATTGCCATCACCTGTGCTGAAACACTTTTATTATCCATTATCCTGTTCAACACAGGTGCCGGCAATCATACATTAAGAGAAAAGTCCAGGAGCAGAGCATTGTGTCCCTCCTGGAGAGGGTCAGGTTGGGAGGTATGTCTTTAGTTATACGTCTGTAATCGATAACGTATCACGTTTCATCACAAATACATTAATGTTGCACGGAGCATAAATGGGATTTATCAGTCTGGGACAGGTGTTAGAAGCCTCTTAGTTCCAGGGCAGGGTTGGGCATAGAATACTTTAATTATTTTAGCAATGTTAAAACTGGTGTTTCATTTAGACTGTATAGAGGAGTAACAAATGTGATTACTGCTCAGACAGGTGTGGCGGCATTGGTTCGCCTACTGGGAAACCTGGCAATGGTTAGAACTTAGGAAACTCATCTCTGCAAATTGTAGTTGCGGTGGGGAGGCCGGAGGTGAGGTGGGGGACAGAATCTTTTTGTATTCTTTTTGGCTAAATCCCAACTTATCTTTTTGTCAGCCTTGTGATTTATGGCTCAGCTGCCGTTTCATACCTCATAGTACCTCATTAAATAATTTTTAATGACTGTATTATTACTTGGCAGTACGCAATTTCCGAATGTTACAATGCATCCTGTTGCTTTATAGAAGGTGAACTGCTTCTAAATTACAGACGGCTGCCTAGAAACCTCCCCTAAGAACTGGTGCATTGTTGTGTAGTTTGCAAACATTTCTCGAAATAAAAAGAATGGTAAATACTAGTTCTTTGAACATAAAGGGAAGTGGCTCTGACGTATGGGGATGTTAAAGTGATCTTAGATATATCGTACTCTCAGTTACATGATCCGAGGCTGATTCAAAGACACTTACAAATCCCAGAGATATCTGCTAGCTACCCACGCACAGATCACAGGCTGCGCATGCGCAGGATCATGCGAACGCATACAGACAGAGATTGGAAGTGCTGACGGATTAAGTTGTCTGTTGACAGATCTCTCTATCCATGAAATGGACATTTCCTAGTGGCATCTGCTATGTGGTTGGACAGAACTGATCAGTCTTGTGAGTGTCATGGGTGTGTAGACCGGTTTCAATGTGGCACACCGACTGAGATGGGACGCTTTTATTAGACGGATCTTTCAGATGGGTGTAAATCCTGATGCTAATGGTGGCTACTGTGGATGGGACAACAGTAGTGGCGCAGTGGGTTTCTGCATGAAGACAAGCAGGTACTCTGCATTAGCTGAATGTAGGGCAGCCGAACAGAAAGGCAGCTGCAGATGCGTCTGGCTCAGTTTTAGGCATAAGCCAGTTTCAGGTATATGCCTGCACTTTATTTGATTTGTCTGAGAGCTTGCACAGCAAAAAATGGACAATTCCTTTTTGACCTTGAGCCATGCATTGTTGAAAACCAGCGCAGGATTCTGGAGAGCTGCAGAAGTGTGAATTTACTAGTTGCAGTCCTGCTGAACAATGACTGCAGAGGCACGTCCTGCATAACAGGATTTTTCTGCTTGTGACCAATATAGGAAATGAATCACAGTGTTATGAAATGTGCGCTTGAATTTGAAATTAAAGGGATTTTGATGGAGTGAGTCAGCAAATGTTTATGCTCTGCCTACCCCACCTCCCCAAATAATAAAAAGATCATCAATGTAAGAGCCATAGTAGACCATGTGTGCCCCATATCCTTTTTCCCACATGTGGGCCAGCTCAAACTCGCCCATAAATAAGTTGGCATAAGTTGGGGTGTACCTGGTCCCCATGGCCATTCCCACACGTGCAGATAATAAGTAGATTAAAACAAAAAGTAATTATGTGATAAGGTAAAGTGAATGAAACCGAATGTATACTTCTATTGTCTCTCTGAGGACCCTTTCTCATGTCTCAATACATGAGCAATATTAGCTTATCTACGGTATGCCTGTAACATGCGGTATGTTCATACTTAACGGTTTAATATCTAGTGCAAAAAAAAGTATAATGATCCCCCATATTATTCTCTGTAGACAAGTTACAGAGTGGGATATCATAGGTGGCACCATAGATTGGAGAATACATTTAACAATACAATTAGAGTGAGGACCTGAGGGACCCAATATGGTGCATTAATGATATCTGGAGGATGGTTTGTAAAAAAAATTATTTGAAATGACCCCACTGGGCACAGCAGTATTCTAAAACAATTTAAATTTAGTCTGAGAATGTGCTAAAGTATTGCTATCAATAATCCTACACTGTAGGATTTGTTTTCCCTACAATTGTCCGATAGCGTCAGCCCAATGTAAATCCGTGTCCCATATAACATTGCTCTAGAGATGGGATACCTCTCTCAGAACATAGAACATAATGCAGAGAGTTCAGTTGCAGCGCTGACACCCCTTCTCCGTAACATGCGGTTTCTTCAGCTACAAAACAGGATCCTTTCTGCAGCGAGCTAAGTAAACCATACTGTATAATACAAAACCAACAAAGTCGCTGATCTCATGTAAACAGCTGACCATAGCCGCCTAATAGGATTTGCTGGCAAGGGATGTTTTACAAGCTGCTGTGCAAAGTTGGAAAACAATGCTCTCCGTCTGAGTCACGGCGCCTGGGGCTGAGGAAACCGTGACTTGTATATAATCACTTTCATAACAAATCTGCCCACACAGTGCAAACAAGCAGCTCAGAGTTCCCCAGTTCTCACAATGCTGCGTGTGAACTTACTAATATCTGGGACTTGTAGTTCCTCAGCACACCGTCTACAATGGGAAATTCAGCTTCATGCTGCACTTTTTGGGGGGAAATTAGGATCCTAACTTTCAGCTGTGTTATTGATCTAATAGTGATTATACCCCTGTGATAACTATTTTTAAAGGGCCCTGTGACTGTGCTTTTATTTGTGATATATTTTTATATTTAATAATTGTGATGTTTCACAGCCAATATTAAATACTGTATATAGAGTTATATCAGCGTGTCTTGATACTTTTTTCTGCCCTATCAGTTTTTACTTTTAATAGCGCTGTTCTACATAATTGATTACCAAGTCCTCCCATTCTGCGCACCAGTCCTGCCGATCGTCTTTTTAACTTAAAATGTAACAACTGGAAGATGCAAAATTACTTTTCTAGCTTACACTGATCAATTTGATGTGCAACATTTGTATGCGCAAAAAGTCTGAATCTGTGTGTGTAGTGCCGCGTTGCAGCCGCTACAGTTTTATTTCACACCAAGTTCAGTAGCGCTTCATCTGTGGCATCCCTGGTACACTGTGACTGGTGATTTGCTGCATCTGCGGCATCCCTGGTACACTGTGACTGGTGTTTTGCTGCATCTGCGGCATCCCTGGTACACTGTGACTGGTGTTTTGCTGCATCTGTGGCATCCCTGGTACACTGTGACTGGTGTTTTGCTGCATCTGAGGCATCCCTGGTACACTGTGACTGGTGTTTTGCTGCATCTGTGGCATCCCTGGTACACTGTGACTGGTGTTTTGCTGCATCTGAGGCATCCCTGGTACACTGTGACTGGTGTTTTGTTGCATCTGTGGCATCCCTGGTACACTGTGACTTTGTTTTGCTGCATATGTGGCATCCCTGGTACACTGTGACTGGTGTTTTGCTGCATATGTGGCATCCCTGGTACACTGCGACTGGTGTTTTGCTGCATATGTGGCATCCCTGGTACACTGTGACTGGTGTTTTGCTGCATCTGCGGCATCCCTGGTACACTGTGACTGGTGTTTTGCTGCATCTGCGGCATCCCTGGTACACTGTGACTGGTGTTTTGCTGCATCTGTGGCATCCCTGGTACACTGTGACTGGTGTTTTGCTGCATCTGCGGCATCCCTGGTACACTGTGACTGGTGTTTTGCTGCATCTGCGGCATCCCTGGTACACTGTGACTGGTGTTTTGCTGCATCTGCGGCATCCCTGGTACACTGTGACTGGTGTTTTGCTGCATCTGCGGCATCCCTGGTACACTGTGACTGGTGTTTTGCTGCATCTGAGGCATCCCTGGTACACTGTGACTGGTGTTTTGCTGCATCTGTGGCATCCCTGGTACACTGTGACTGGTGTTTTGCTGCATCTGAGGCATCCCTGGTACACTGCGATTGGTGTTTTGCTGCATATGAGGCATCCCTGGTACACTGTGACTGGTGTTTTGCTGCATCTGCGGCATCCCTGGTACACTGTGACTGGTGTTTTGCTGCATCTGCGGCATCCCTGGTACACTGTGACTGGTGTTTTGCTGCATCTGCGGCATCCCTGGTACACTGTGACTGGTGTTTTGCTGCATCTGAGGCATCCCTGGTACACTGTGACTGGTGTTTTGCTGCATCTGTGGCATCCCTGGTACACTGTGACTGGTGTTTTGCTGCTTATGTGGCATCCCTGGTACACTGCGACTGGTGTTTTGCTGCATATGTGGCATCCCTGGTACACTGTGACTGGTGTTTTGCTGCATCTGAGGCATCCCTGGTACACTGTGACTGGTGTTTTGCTGCATCTGCGGCATCCCTGGTACACTGTGACTGGTGTTTTGCTGCATCTGCGGCATCCCTGGTACACTGTGACTGGTGTTTTGCTGCATCTGCGGCATCCCTGGTACACTGTGGCTGGTGTTTTGCTGCATCTGCGGCATCCCTGGTACACTGTGACTGGTGTTTTGCTGCATCTGCGGCATCCCTGGTACACTGTGACTGGTGTTTTGCTGCATCTGCGGCATCCCTGGTACACTGTGGCTGGTGTTTTGCTGCATCTGTGGCATCCCTGGTACACTGTGGCTGGTGTTTTGCTGCATCTGTGGCATCCCTGGTACACTGTGGCTGGTGTTTTGCTGCATCTGTGGCATCCTTGGTACACTGTGACTGGTGTTTTGCTGCATCTGCGGCATCCCTGGTACACTGTGACTGGTGTTTTGCTGCATCTGAGGCATCCCTGGTACACTGTGACTGGTGTTTTGCTGCATCTGTGGCATCCCTGGTACACTGTGACTGGTGTTTTGCTGCATCTGAGGCATCCCTGGTACACTGCGATTGGTGTTTTGCTGCATCTGTGGCATCCCTGGTACACTGTGACTGGTGTTTTGCTGCATATGCGGCATCCCTGGTACACTGTGACTGGTATTTTGCTGCATCTGCGGCATCCCTGGTACACTGTGACTGGTGTTTTGCTGCATCTGAGGCATCTCTGATACACTGTGACTGGTGTTTTGCTGCATATGTGGCATCCCTGATACACTGTGACTGGTGTTTTGCTGCATCTGAGGCATCCCTGGTACACTGCGATTGGTGTTTTGCTGCATCTGTGGCATCCCTGGTACACTGTGACTGGTGTTTTGCTGCATCTGCGGCATCCCTGGTACACTGTGACTGGTATTTTGCTGCATCTGCGGCATCCCTGGTACACTGTGACTGGTGTTTTGCTGCATCTGTGGCATCCCTGATACACTGTGACTGGTGTTTTGCTGCATCTGAGGCATCCCTGGTACACTGCGATTGGTGTTTTGCTGCATCTGTGGCATCCCTGGTACACTGTGGCTGGTGTTTTGCTGCATCTGCGGAATCCCTGGTACACTGTGACTGGTGTTTTGCTGCATCTGCGGCATCCCTGGTACACTGTGACTGGTGTTTTGCTGCATCTGTGGCATCCCTGGTACACTGTGACTGGTGTTTTGCTGCATCTGAGGCATCCCTGGTACACTGCGATTGGTGTTTTGCTGCATCTGTGGCATCCCTGGTACACTGTGACTGGTGATTGGCTGCATCTGTGGCATCCCTGGTACACTGTGGCTGGTGTTTTGCTGCATCTTTGGCATCCCTGGTACACTGTGACTGGTGTTTTGCTGCATCTGCGGCATCCCTGGTACACTGTGACTGGTGTTTTGCTGCATCTGCGGCATCTCTGGTACACTGTGACTGGTGTTTTGCTGCATATGTGGCATCTCTGGTACACTGTGACTGGTGTTTTGCTGCATCTGAGGCATCCCTGGTACACTGTGACTGGTGTTTTGCTGCATCTGCGGCATCCCTGGTACACTGTGACTGGTGTTTTGCTGCATCTGCGGCATCCCTGGTACACTGTGACTGGTGTTTTGCTGCATCTGAGGCATCCCTGGTACACTGTGGCTGGTGTTTTGCTGCATCTGCGGCATCCCTGGTACACTGTGACTGGTGTTTTGCTGCATCTGCGGCATCCCTGGTACACTGTGACTGGTGTTTTGCTGCATCTGCGGCATCCCTGGTACACTGTGACTGGTGTTTTGCTGCATATGAGGCATCCCTGGTACACTGTGACTGGTGTTTTGCTGCATATGAGGCATCCCTGGTACACTGTGACTGGTGTTTTGCTGCATCTGCGGCATCCCTGGTACACTGTGACTGGTGTTTTGCTGCATCTGTGGCATCCCTGGTACACTGTGACTGGTGTTTTGCTGCATATGAGGCATCCCTGGTACACTGTGACTGGTGTTTTGCTGCATATGAGGCATCCCTGGTACACTGTGACTGGTGTTTTGCTGCATCTGTGGCATCCCTGGTACACTGTGACTGGTGTTTTGCTGCATATGTGGCATCCCTGGTACACTGTGACTGGTGTTTTGCTGCATCTGTTGCATCTCTGGTACACTGCGACTGGTGTTTTGCTGCATATGTGGCATCTCTGATACACTGTGACTGGTGTTTTGCTGCATATGTGGCATCCCTGGTACACTGTGACTGGTGTTTTGCTGCATCTGTGGCATCCCTGGTACACTGTGACTGGTGTTTTGCTGCATCTGTGGCATCCCTGGTACACTGCGACTGATATTTTGCTGTATCTGCGATGCAATTTAGATGAAGAAAAAGACGGTAAGTTCCTCCTCTCAAAGCGTCTCAGTCATGCCAGGCGTCTTGCGCCATATGGCATATTAAGGCTAGTTGTATATGTATATATACACATCTGCAGGGCCGGTGCTAGGGTGTTCGGCGCCCTCCTGCAAACTATAAAATTTGCGCCCTACTACAAATACATATGTGGCCACTCTCATCCTACCCGTGCTCAGCAGCATAACAATTGCGACTAGCTGCGACAAGCTGTCTCCCGTTCTCGGGAACGTACGCACTGTTAAAGCTGATTAACATACAGGACAGAAAAGCTATACCTTTTACACTAAAACCTTGGCAGCTGTGGCTGCTGGATGTAATCCTTAACCTACATACTTTTTACCCAGTTAGCGTACACAGGCCTGTACCATGTACGCACTTTGCGTACACACACCGACACGCTGTAAGCACAATGCAGGTACACGTGTGGCTGAAATACACCTTGAACCTTAGCAGGAAAGGGACACGACACCAATTGTATTTAAATATGTTGGGATCCGACCCACCAACAAATATTTACTAACAGGGGGTTACAATAGTAATACAATTCACAATAAGAGATACAGGCTACAATCAATGATACATACATTTGTTCGCAAGCGCCACCCGGTCCCGGTCCTCGGTCAATCAAGATAGATAACTTTCAGAGAATGTGTGTGGCCGGCCAGGCAGCGTGGCTTTTTATACATTTGACCAGTTCATGATACAATAGAAACTGTAATCTCTTCACCTATAGGTCAAAGGGCTGGTCATTTACAGTACAGGAGGGGTCATAGGTCGGTTTGAATAGGTGGGCGATGCCTGGTCCAGGTGCACTTGCAGATGGTCTCCACTGGGTTCCCGCCGAACATCAAAGTACAGTAAATACAGTGTAATATTAATATTCTGTTCCTGTGCATAGATATGCGCAGGAGCGTGCTATCTTCTGCAAACTGCTACCGGAATATTGCTCTTAATATACTGTACAGCTGGATACCAAACACCACCTCCTAACCTAATTCTGTCCCCTCATATCCTGTAAAGGTGAATTCCTTTGTTATTGTACCTTTCAGGCAAGTGTAACTCGCTGGTGTGGTGCGTGTAGACTATTTGTAAATCGTGCACTATGTGGATTAAATATGAAATGTGTCTTTGTGGCTTTTCCATGCAAATACAAATGCTACCGTAATTACTCATACCACGCGCTAATACGCACCACCGCGTGAGCGGTTATACGCAACTTGCGAGTATGTGCACACACGGCAGAACAAGTACACGCACAGAGGCCATCTGTGTGGTGTTTGTACTTGGTGAGCATGGCTGCAATATTTTCGACTTCAACAGCACCATGCGATCCTATAGATCGCGGGTGCTGCACGCACATTCCTACATCCGTGGGCATGCTAATTGCAGCAAAAGAGTTGCATTTGCTACAATTAGTTTTAAGCTGAGAAGGAACACATCTGTATGTCCTCTTATTTGAAATGTAATGTGCAATGCAGTATGATGCAGATAGTGAAAGTCAGTGGGTGACAGTAGAGAAAGGGAGAGGGGGAGAGTCAGTGGTTGACAGAAGAGACAGAGGTGATGGGTAGATATTGAGAGTCAGTGGGTGACAGGGAAAGGGTGACGGGGAGAGGGTGACAGGGAGATGGTGAGAGTCAGTGGGTGACAGGGAGAGGGTGACAGAAGAGAGGTGATGGGGAGATAGTAAAAGTCAGTGAGTGACAGGGAAAGCGTGATGGGGAAAAGCTGAGAGTCAGTGGGTGACAGGAGAAAGAGGTGACTGGGAGATATTGAGCGTCAGCTGGTGACAGGGAAAGGGTGACTGGTAGAGGGTGATGGGGAGATGGGGAGAGTCAGTGGGTGACAGGTAGAGGGTGATGGGGAGATGGTGAGAGTCAGTGAGTGACAGGGAAAGAGTGATGGGGAAAGGCTGAGAGTCAGTGGGTAACAGGAGAAAGAGGTGACTGGGAGATATTGAGCATCAGCTGGTGACTGGTAGAGGGTGACGGGGAGATGGTAAGAGTCAGTAGGTGAGAGGCAGAGGGTGACGGGGAGATGGTGACGGAGAGATGGTGACAGGGAGAGGGTGAGAGTCAGTGGGTGACAGGTAGAGGATGATGGGGAGATGGGGAGAGTCAGTGGGTGAGAGGTAGAGGGTGACGGGGAGATGGTGGCAGGGAGTGGGTGACAGGTAGAGGGGGACGGGGAGATGGTGAGAATCAGTGGGTGACAGGGACAGTGTGACAGGAGAGAGGTGACGGAGAGAGGGTGACAGCCTGGGAGAGGCAGCGGGAGATGGTGAGAGTAAGTGGGTGACAGGTAGAAGATGATGGGGAGATGATGAGAGTAAGTGGGTGACAGGTAGAAGATGATGGGGAGATGGTGAGAGTAAGTGGGTGACAGGTAGAGGGTGATGGGGAGTTGGTGACAGTCAGTGGGTGACGGGGAGATGGTGAGAATCAGTGGGTGACAGGGACAGTGTGACAGGAGAGAGGTGACGGGGAGAGGGTGAGAGTAAGTGGGTGACAGGTAGAGGGTGATGGGGAGATGGGGAGAGTCAGTGGGTGACGGGGAGATGGTGAGAATCAGTCGGTGACAGGGACAGTGTGACAGGAGAGAGATGACGGGGAGATGGTGAGAGTAAGTGGGTGACAGGTAGAGGTGATGGGGAGATGGTGAGAGTCAGTGGGTGACGGGGAGATGGTGAGAATCAGTGGGTGACAGGGACAGTGTGACAGGAGAGAGGTGAAGGGGAGAGGGTAACAGCCTGGGAGAGGCAGCGGGAGATGAAGGGCAGAGGGTGGCTCTGTGGAGAGGCAGTGGGAAACAGCATTAAAAAAATTAAGCTTACCTCACTTTACTCAAATCGGACAGCGAGAGAAGGTCCTCACTATGCAACAATACCTACAATGGACAAGATAATATGTTTATATTATAATTCATGTATGCATTAATCATAATTAAGATAATAAATATTATAATTCATATTTTAAATAAAGTCTACACATACAGTATACAGATGTAGCTACGCTCATCGTGGCTACATCCTGCCGAGACATGCACTCCTGGCGCTGGTAGGCATGCATACGCCTAGCTGCACCAGGATGCATCTTTTGCCACATCTGTACCCCACTTCACCCCACCCCTTACCCTTTTCTATAATCCAAATAGTTTTACTTAATTAAATATTCTCTTATTAAATAGCTATAAATATTTGCATAAAAAACATACCCTTTTCCACTCCTATAGTTGATGACCCTCCTCTCTCTGCATAGGCTCCTCTTCTGCTGGACCCATTACACTCTAGTCCTGTGAGCAGAGAGAAGAGAGAGAGGGGAGGGGATAGGAGGGAAGGGGAGAAAGGGGGGAAGAGCTGAAGAGACAGAGGGTAGGGAAGAGAGGAGGGCGGGGGGGGGGGGGGGACTGGCGCTGCTGACTGTCAACCAACTTGTTAGGACAGCGGGGAGGAGTAATGAGGAAAGGGCAAGGGGGGGGGGGGGCTGCTCCTGTCACAGGAGGAAACTTCATGCTGCCAGCGCCGCTGCCTGTCAATAAAATCTGCGGCAGCCGGCAGCGGTAGTCAGTTAGGAGGCATAGTGCAGAGGGGCAGAGATTGGGGAGGAAGGCCGCGGGAGCCACTCTTCCTGCTGCTGGCGCCGCTGCCTGTAATAAACTGTGACAGACAGTGGCTGCGGCAGCCAGCAGCAGCAGTCAGGAGGCACAGCGGAGAGGGCCAGTCAGAGATAGGGGAGGCGGCCCACGGAAGCTGCTCTTCATGCTGCCATCACTACACTGTGACGGGCAGCCAGCGGCTGCGGCAGACGGCAGCAAAATGCAGGGAAGAAGCGTGGAACTGTCAGTAAGGAGGCTGGGAGGGGGGTGCCGCTCTTCATGCTGCCGGCGCCGCTGCCTGTCACACAACACACCATTAGCAAATAGTAGCAGAGCAGAGAGAGCGCTCTCTAAAGCACGGTGCCTCCCTGCTTTGCGGACTATGCTGAACGGGTGGCGCCGGCTCTGCACATCTGCACATCTCCTGATCTTGCATGTGAAGGTATTAGTAATCATACAATAAGGGCGGAAACTCCGCCAACCAGCCCCTCCCACTAACAGAATATTAAATCGATCTGTTTGTTTGTAAAGGCTTTCCCACATAGATGTGATCTGGACGACTCAGCATTGGGTAAAGGGGCCCGTACATCAGGGGTCTATCAGGGCAATTCCCCATTTTGGCGATGACTTGGTCGGGTCATCAGCAAAATCTAACATGTTGAAGCACCACAGGGCTAGTCCGCCCCGCATGTCAGTGCAGTCCCCCTCCCCCCCCCCCCGCAGAAATGCAAAAGCATCGCACAGCGTCGATGCTTTTGCATTCGAGGAGTAACTCCCGGCCAGCGCAGCTCCTGTGACGTCACACAGCCGCCGCCCCCCCCCCCCCCACGGTCCGGCCACGCCTGCGTTGGCCAGACCGCGCCCCCTAAACGATGGCTTAACGCCGCCGTCCAGCCCCCTCCTGCCCAGCGACCGCCTCTGCCTGTCAATCAGGCAGAGGCGATTGCTAGGGTACAACGGCCTTCAGCCATCCAGCATGCGCCGGCGCATGCGCAGATCCGACCCGATCGCTGCGCTGCGATAAACTGCAGCGAGCGATCGGGTCGGGAGGACCCCCATTGTGAGAAATAAATGTTGGGTGGTGCACTTGTGGAATTATTGGGTGGGCGTGTGCTAGATGTTATAATATTTAGCACAAACAATCTATATAATAATCAATGGCATTCTGTCCCATCCACACCATGGCCCTCATTCCGAGTTGATCGGTCGCAAGGCGAATTTAGCAGAGTTACACACGCTAAGCCGCCGCCTACTGGGAGTGAATCTTAGCTTCTTAAAATTGCGACCGATGTATTCGCAATATTGCGATTACTAACTACTTAGCAGTTTCAGAGTAGCTCCAGACTTACTCTGCCTGTGCGATCAGTTCAGTGCTTGTCGTTCCTGGTTGACGTCACAAACACACCCAGCGTTCGCCCAGGCACTCCCACCGTTTCCCCGGCCACTCCTGCGTTTTTTCCGGAAACGGTAGCGTTTTCAGCCACACGCCCCTGAAACGCCGTGTTTCCGCCCAGTAACACCCATTTCCTGTCAATCACATTACGATCGCCGGAGCGAAGAAAAAGCCGTGAGTAAAAATACTATCTTCATAGTAAAGTTACTTGGCGCAGTCGCAGTGCGAACTTTGCGCATGCGTACTAAGCGGATTTTCACTGCGATGCGATGAAAAATACCGAGCGAACAACTCGGAATGAGGGCCCATGTGTAGTGATAGCGGTGTAGCATTCTGCAGACACCCCTCAACAAATGCCACCACAACCATAGAGATGGGATGGATCAGAAAAGGAGGACAGGGTAAGTGTGCGGGACAGGGGCGAGCATGGTGGTGGTTGGGGGGGTGGCCAGTTTCATATTACTTGTACTTTAATGAAATAGATACCCCACAGTAGCACATTAGTAAACCAGAGACACTTTGGTTTTAGTAACCCCTGGCACATGCAGTGTGAAAGTGCACCAACAATGTGTAGAATGCACTTTAAAAAAAAAAAAGAAGGAAAACAAAGGCTTTTCTTTACTTTGCTCCTTATTTATACCTGTTCCTGTGCCCAGGAACTCTATCCAACACCAGACTTACACACCTGTGTTGCGGTGCCAGATTAGATGTGTCACATTTATTGCTTACTGTACATCTATAGAATGTGTAAATAGTGCATTTAGTCATCACCTTCCCATATTTAAATCATCATGATCAAATACAAGTTTTATAATCCAATTAATCTACACTGAAATAATTACAGCCTTCCCTGCGCTGTGTGATTCAGAATGACAATTAATATCCTGCTTATTCTGGTGTTTGGTTGTGCAAACTCCAGATACCACAGAAAGGGTGAAAAGAGTTAAATCTGTTCTGAAATCTTTTATTAACTTTTACAACAAACTGACATTCAATCTGGCAATTCTTTTAACTCAATCACAATCGGGTAACTTTACTTCTATGTCGAACAAACTGAATTCCATAGCAGAGTGCCACAGAGATATGGAAATAGGTAGAAAGTAACCAAATAACAAGCTTCTCACCTACTCAGAAGGCTTCAGGGCAGAGCCATAACTAAATATTTTGGTGCTGTGCCAGAGAGAGAAATGGTGCCCCCTCCACCCCCATAATCAACATAGGGATAGTGCGCCGTAGGCACGCGTCAAAAACATTGGGGCGTGGTGACAGAATAGTACCAAATCACATACTGCACAGTAGTGTCTGTTAGTAACCTTACAGTAGTGCCCCTTATACATGTTACGCCACACTGTAGTGCCTCTTATACACATTAAGCCACAGTAGAGCCCCTTATACACATTATGCCAGATAGCCCCTTATACACATTATGCCAGGTAGCCCCTTATACACACTCGCTAACTATTTTTTGCAGCGCTGCGATCAGACAGTCGCTGCCTATAGGGGAGTGTATTTTAGCTATGTAAGTGTGCGATCGGATGTGCAGCCGAGCGGTACGAAAAAGTTTTGTGCAGTGCCTGAGTTGCCCAAGACTTACTCAGCTGCTGCGATCACTTCAGCCTGTTCGTGCCCAGAATTGACGTCAGACACCCGCCCTGCAAACGCTTGGACACGCCTGTGTTTTCCCAAACACTCCCAGAAAATGGCCAGTTGCCACCCACAAACGCCCTCTTCCTGTCAATCTCCTTGCGATCGGCTGTGCGAATGGATTCTTCGTTAAATCCATCGCCCAGCAACGATCCGCTTTGTACCCGTTCAACGCACCTGCGCATTGCGTTGCATACACATGCTCAGTTCTGACCTGATCGCTGCACTGCGACAAAACCTAGCGTGTAATCAGGTCTGAATGACCCCCTATGTGTTACCCTTTCATCAGGATCTGGGCTATGGTTCAACATGCATTAGGTCGACCCCATATGGTCTACAGACAAAAGGTTGATATAAGAAAAGGTTGACAGGTTAAAAAACAACTCAACAGGTTCATATGGTCGACACAGTTTTGTTTTTTCATGTTGTACTTTTTCCATCCTTGACTATAAATGTGATAAATAATAACCTTTAGTAACCTTGTGGCGAGCAAATCGAGCCCGTGAGGAGACACGTTTCAACAAATGGTGGTCCCAGATGAAAAAACTATCCACACTAACCCCAAAAGTGCAAAACAAGTGTCGACCATTTTTGTGTTGACCATTGTCATATTGACCGTTTTGACCCTGTTGACCTTTTCCGGTGTTTTCCAATGGTCGGCCTTTTTTTCTATGTTGACCCTTTGTCCATGTCGACCTTCTGTCTACCTACCATAATACCTAAAGACTGTAGACCTAATGCATGTAGATCTTGTATATCACACCCCCTTTCTTCCCTCTACATGCTGCAATTTAAGGAGCCATTAGGGGACAGCAGGAGCAACCCTGCGCCCTAGAGCGGGAAGCAGCCGAGCACCAGAGGGGAAGTGATTTCAAACAGAGACCCATGGACCTTTGGAGGAGTATTGAGGGGATAGGAGGAGAGCGGTGCTGTGTTGGCCGGGTCTCCTATTAGAGTGAACAGAGCTGTGGTGGCCATGAGTGGAGATGGAGCTGCACTGCTGGTCTTACCCGGGTCCCGGCAGTCTCCATCGGGTTGTGAGAAGAAGGTCCTGGCAGAGGACAGCCTGGCAGTGGTGATCTCTGGCAGGCAGCTTCTGGCATCGGCATCAGAAATGTTGGCAGACGGAGATGGACTCTCCAACCCCTGAGGAAGGCTTTAAGGTGTTTCTCCTTCCTGGAAGGACAGCCACAAGTACAGAGGCGGGCGGTGAGGTAGATAATTCCTAACCAGAAGGTGGTACTGATGTGGTGCCTTCTCCATCCAAGGGCGGCTGTGAGGTGGATCTCTCCTTGTGAAGGACAGTCCTTCAGAGGCATCCCCAACCCTGTATAAGTCAAGTGAGGGGAGAACAGATAGGGGGGACCTGTCAACAGGAGTAGAGATATTCCCTTCAGAACTAGGTCAGCTGTGGGAATGTAGTTCAGCCCACTGCACATATATTACACCTCTGCCTGCTGTAATGTATGTATTTCTGTGCACCTGGCGGTGGGTGGATGT
This sequence comes from Pseudophryne corroboree, assembly GCF_028390025.1. Taxonomy (NCBI): domain Eukaryota; kingdom Metazoa; phylum Chordata; class Amphibia; order Anura; family Myobatrachidae; genus Pseudophryne; species Pseudophryne corroboree. The sequence continues at coordinate 30,008,994 of NC_086448.1, read as the reverse complement.
GTTCACAAGTGGTGCGCCATGGTGGATGCGGAGGTGCAGCCTGTTCTCCGCCAGCAGGGCATATGCGCTGTGTGCTAAGCGGCACCACCATAGTTAGAACTAGAGATGTGCACCGGAAATTTTTCGGGTTTTGTGTTTTGGTTTTGGGTTCGGTTCCGTGGCCGTGTTTTGGGTTCGAACGCGTTTTGGCAAAACCTCACCGAATTTTTTTTGTCGAATTCGGGTGTGTTTTGGATTCGGGTGTTTTTTTCAAAAAACCCTAAAAAACAGCTTAAATCATAGAATTTGGGGGTCATTTTGATCCCAAAGTATTATTAACCTCAATAACCATAATTTCCACTCATTTTCAGTCTATTCTGAACACCTCACACCTCACAATATTATTTTTAGTCCTAAAATTTGCACCGAGGTCGCTGGATGACTAAGCTCAGCGACCCAAGTGGCCGACACAAACACCTGGCCCATCTAGGAGTGGCACTGCAGTGTCACGCAGGATGGCCCTTCCAAAAAACACTCCCCAAACAGCACATGACGCAAAGAAAAAAAGAGGCGCAATGAGGTAGCTGTGTGACTAAGCTCAGCGACCCTAGTGGCCGACACAAACACCTGGCCCATCTAGGAGTGGCACTGCAGTGTCACGCAGGATGGTCCTTCCAAAAAACACTCCCCAAACAGCACATGACGCAAAGAAAAAAAGAGGCGCAATGAGGTAGCTGTGTGAGTAAGCTAAGCGACCCTAGTGGCCGACACAAACACCTGGCCCATCTAGGAGTGGCACTGCAGTGTCAGGCCGGATGGCCCTTCCAAAAAATACTCCCCAAACAGCACATGACGCAAAGAAGAAAAAAAAGAGGCGCAATGAGGTAGCTGTGTGACTAAGATAAGCGACCCTAGTGGCCGACACAAACACCTGGCCCATCTAGGAGTGGCACTGCAGTGTCACGCAGGATGGCCCTTCCAAAAAACACTCCCCAAACAGCACATGACGCAAAGAAAAAAAGAGGCGCAATGAGGTAGCTGTGTGAGTAAGCTAAGCGACCCTAGTGGCCGACACAAACACCTGGCCCATCTAGGAGTGGCACTGCAGTGTCAGGCCGGATGGCCCTTCCAAAAAATACTCCCCAAACAGCACATGACGCAAAGAAGAAAAAAATGAGGCGCAATGAGGTAGCTGTGTGACTAAGATAAGTGACCCTAGTGGCCGACACAAACACCTGGCCCATCTAGGAGTGGCACTGCAGTGTCACGCAGGATGGCCCTTCCAAAAAACACTCCCCAAACAGCACATGACGCAAAGAAAAATGAAAGAAAAAAGAGGTGCAAGATGGAATTGTCCTTGGGCCCTCCCACCCACCCTTATGTTGTATAAACAGGACATGCACACTTTAACCAACCCATCATTTCAGTGACAGGGTCTGCCACACGACTGTGACTGAAATGATGGGTTGGTTTGGACCCCCACCAAAAAAGAAGCAATTAATCTCTCCTTGCACAAACTAGCTCTACAGAGGCAAGATGTCCACCTCATCATCATCCTCTGATTTATCACCGTGTACATCCCCCTCCTCACAGATTATCAATTCGTCCCCACTGGAATCCACCATCACAGCTCCCTGTGTACTTTGTGGAGGCAATTGCTGCTGGTGAATGTCTCCATGGAGGAATTGATTATAATTCATTTTAATGAACATCATCTTCTCCACATTTTCTGGAAGTAACCTCGTACGCCGATTGCTGACAAGGTGAGCGGCGGCACTAAACACTCTTTCGGAGTACACACTTGTGGGAGGGCAACTTAGGTAGAATAAAGCCAGTTTGTGCAAGGGCCTCCAAATTGCCTCTTTTTCCTGCCAGTATACGTACGGACTGTCTGACGTGCCTACTTGGATGCGGTCACTCATATAATCCTCCACCATTCTTTCAATGGTGAGAGAATCATATGCAGTGACAGTAGACGACATGTCAGTAATCGTTGTCAGGTCCTTCAGTCCGGACCAGATGTCAGCATCAGCAGTCGCTCCAGACTGCCCTGCATCACCGCCAGCGGGTGGGCTCGGAATTCTGAGCCTTTTCCTCGCACCCCCAGTTGCGGGAGAATGTGAAGGAGGAGATGTTGACAGGTCGCGTTCCGCTTGACTTGACAATTTTCTCACCAGCAGTTCTTTGAACCCCTGCAGACTTGTGTCTGCCGGAAAGAGAGATACAACGTAGGTTTTAAATCTAGGATCGAGCACGGTGGCCAAAATGTAGTGCTCTGATTTCAACAGATTGACCACCCGTGAATCCTTGTTAAGCGAATTAAGGGCTCCATCCACAAGTCCCACATGCCTAGCGGAATCGCTCAGTGTTAGCTCCTCCTTCAATGTCTCCAGCTTCTTCTGCAAAAGCCTGATGAGGGGAATGACCTGACTCAGGCTGGCAGTGTCTGAACTGACTTCACGTGTGGCAAGTTCAAAAGGTTGCAGAACCTTGCACAACGTTGAAATCATTCTCCACTGCGCTTGAGACAGGTGCATTCCACCTCCTATATCGTGGTCAGTTGTATAGGCTTGAATGGCCTTTTGCTGCTCCTCCAACCTCTGAAGCATATAGAGGGTTGAATTCCACCTCGTTACCACATCTTGCTTCAGATGATGGCAGGGCAGGTTCAGGCGTTTTTGGTGTTGCTCCAGTCTTCTGTACGTGGTGCCTGTACGCCAAAAGTGTCCCGCAATTCTTCTGGCCACCGACAGCATCTCTTGCACGCCCCTCTCGTTTTTTAAATAATTCTGCACCACCAAATTCAAAGTATGTGCAAAACATGGGACGTGCTGGAATTTGCCCATATTTAATGCACACACAATATTGCTGGCGTTGTCCGATGCCACAAATCCACAGGAGAGTCCAATTGGGGTAAGCCATTCTGCGATGATCTTCCTCAGTTGCCGTAAGAGGTTTTTAGCTGTGTGCGTATTCTGGAATGCGGTGATACAAAGCGTAGCCTGCCTAGGAAAGAGTTGGCGTTTGCGAGATGCTGCTACTGGTGCCGCCGCTACTGTTCTTGCGGCAGGAGTCAATACATCTACCCAGTGGGCTGTCACAGTCATATAGTCCTCAGTCTGCCCTGCTCCACTTGTCCACATGTCCGTGGTTAAGTGGACATTGGGTACAACTGCATTTTTTAGGACACTGGTGAGTCTTTTTCTGAGGTCTGTGTACATTTTCGGCATCGCCTGCCTAGAGAAATGGAACCTAGATGGTATTTGGTACCGGGGACACAGTACCTCAATCAAGTCTATAGTTGGCTCTGCAGTAATGATGGATACCGGATCCACGTTTCTCACCGCCCAGGATGCCAAGGCCTCAGTTATCCGCTTTGCAGCAGGATGACTGCTGTGATATTTCATCTTCCTCGCAAAGGACTGTTGGACAGTCAATTGCTTGGTGGAAGTAGTAAAAGTGGTCTTACGACTTCCCCTCTGGGATGAACATCGACTCCCAGCAGCAACAACAGCAGCGCCAGCAGCAGTAGGCGTTACACTCAAGGATGCATCGGAGGAATCCCAGGCAGGAGAGGACTCGTCAGAATTGCCAGTGACATGGCCTGCAGGACTATTGGCATTCCTGGGGAAGGAGGAAATTGACACTAAGGGAGTTGGTGGGGTGGTTTGCGTGAGCTTGGTTACAAGAGGAAGGGATTTACTGGTCAGTGGACTGCTTCCGCTGTCGCCCAAAGTTTTTGAACTTGTCACTGACTTATGATGAATGCGCTGCAGGTGACGTATAAGGGAGGATGTTCCGAGGTGGTTAACGTCCTTACCCCTACTTATTACAGCTTGACAAAGGCAACACACGGCTTGACACCTGTTGTCCGCATTTGTGTTGAAATACTTCCACACCGAAGAGCTGATTTTTTTGGTATTTTCACCAGGCATGTCAATGGCCATATTCCTCCCACGGACAACAGGTGTCTCCCCGGGTGCCTGACTTAAACAAACCACCTCACCATCAGAATCCTCCTTGTCAATTTCCTCCCCAGCGCCAGCAACACCCATATCCTCCTCATCCTGGTGTACTTCAACACTGACATCTTCAATCTGACTATCAGGAACTGGACTGCGGGTGCTCCTTCCAGCACTTGCAGGGGGCGTGCAAATGGTGGAAGGCGCATGCTCTTCACGTCCAGTGTTGGGAAGGTCAGGCATCGCAACCGACACAATTGGACTCTCCTTGTGGATTTGTGATTTCGAAGAACGCACAGTTCTTTGCTGTGCTTTTGCCAGCTTAAGTCTTTTCATTTTTCTAGCGAAAGGCTGAGTGCTTCCATCCTCATGTGAAGCTGAACCACTAGCCATGAACATAGGCCAGGGCCTCAGCCGTTCCTTGCCACTCCGTGTGGTAAATGGCATATTGGCAAGTTTACGCTTCTCCTCCGACGATTTTATTTTAGATTTTTGAGTCCTTTTTTTACTGATATTTTGTGTTTTGGATTTTACATGCTCTGTACTATGACATTGGGCATCGGCCTTGGCAGACGACGTTGATGGAATTTCATCGTCTCGGCCATGACTAGTGGCAGCAGCTTCAGCACGAGGTGGAAGTGGATCTTGATCTTTCCCTATTTTTGGAACCTCAACATTTTTGTTCTCCATATTTTAATAGGCACAACTAAAAGGCACCTCAGGTAAACAATGGAGATGGATGGATACTAGTATACTTATGGATGACGAGTGACTGACGACACAGAGGTAGCTACAGCCGTGGACTACCGTACTGCGTCTGCTAGTATAGAGATGATGATGATATAAAAAATATATATATATCACTACTGCAGGTATATATAATATAATGACGGACCTGCTGGACACTGTCAGCAGACTCCTAAACTACTAGTATGAAGAAGATAGAAAAAAATACCCCACCACAGGTAGGTATACAATTATGGACGAGCACTGACGACACAGAGGTAGCCACAGCCGTGGACTACCGTACTGCGTCTGCTAGTATAGAGATGATAATGATATAAAAAATATATATATATATCACTACTGCAGGTATATATAATATAATGACGGACCTGCTGGACACTGTCAGCAGACTCCTAAACTACTAGTATGAAGAAGATAGAAAAAACACCCCCACCACAGGTAGGTATACAATTATGGACGAGCACTGACGACACAGAGGTAGCCACAGCCGTGGACTACCGTACTGCGTCTGCTAGTATAGAGATGATAATGATATAAAAAATATATATATATCACTACTGCAGGTATATATAATATAATGACGGACCTGCTGGACACTGTCAGCAGACTCCTAAACTACTAGTATGAAGAAGATAGAAAAAAAACCCCACCACAGGTAGATATACAATTATGGACGAGCACTGACGACACAGAGGTAGCCACAGCCGTGGACTACCATACTGCGTCTGCTAGTATAGAGATGATAATGATATAAAAAATATATATATATCACTACTGCAGGTATATATAATATAATGACAGACCTGCTGGACACTGTCAGCAGACTCCTAAACTACTAGTATGAAGAAGATAGAAAAAAAAACCCCACCACAGGTAGGTATACAATTATGGACGAGCACTGATGACACAGAGGTAGCTACAGCCGTGGACTACCGTACTGCGTCTGCTAGTATAGAGATGATAATGATATAAAAAATATATATATATCACTACTGCAGGTATATATAATATAATGACGGACCTGCTGGACACTGTCAGCAGACTCCTAAACTACTAGTATGAAGAAGATAGAAAAAAAAACCCCACCACAGGTAGGTATACAATTATGGACGAGCACTGACGACACAGAGGTAGCCACAGCCGTGGACTACCGTACTGCGTCTGCTAGTATAGAGATGATAATGATATAAAAAATATATATATATATCACTACTGCAGGTATATATAATATAATGACGGACCTGCTGGACACTGTCAGCAGACTCCTAAACTACTAGTATGAAGAAGATAGAAAAAAAAAACCCACCACAGGTAGGTATACAATTATGGACGAGCACTGACGACACAGAGGTAGCTACAGCCGTGGACTACCGTACTGCGTCTGCTAGTATAGAGATGATAATGATATAAAAAAAATATATATATCACTACTGCAGGTATATATAATATAATGACGGACCTGCTGGACACTCTCAGCAGACTCCTAAACTACTAGTATGAAGAAGATAGAAAAAAAAACCCCACCACAGGTAGGTATACAATTATGGACGAGCACTGACGACACAGAGGTAGCCACAGCCGTGGACTACCGTACTGCGTCTGCTAATATAGAGATGATAAAGATGATAGAGATGAACAAAAAAAATATAACACTACTGCAGGTAAATATTTATATAATATAATGAATGACGGACCTGCTGGACACTGTCAGCAGAATGCGTTTATAGAATATAAAAAAAAACACCACAGGAGTGTTTAACTTTTTCAGGCAGACAATATACTGGTGGTCACTGGTCAGTCACACTGGCAGCAAAAGTGTGCACTGTACTCCTGCTATAACTGCACCCCAGTCTCCCCCACAATTCAGCTGTGTGAGCAGTGAGCACTCAGCACAGTCAGATATACATAGATGATCTTATCATGCAGCACACTGAGGCTGAGCACAGATATGGTATGTGACTGTGTATCGTTTTTTTTCAGGCAGAGAACGGATTATATTAAATAATAAATAAAACTGGTGGTGGTCAATCACTAGTAACTAACTATCAGCAAAACTCTGCACTCTGAGTACTCCTAATGCTCCCCAAAATTACTAAGTAATCAACTCAAGTGTCTCTATCTATTCTAACGGAGAGGACGCCAGCCACGTCCTCTCCCTATCAATCTCAATGCACGTGTGAAAATGGCGGCGACGCGCGGCTCCTTATGTAGAATCCGAGTCTCGCGATAGAATACGAGCCTCGCGAGAATCCGACAGCGGGATGATGACGTTCGGGCGCGCTCGGGTTAGCCGAGCAAGGCGGGAAGATCCGAGTCTGCCTCGGACCAGTGTAAAAAGGCTGAAGTTCGGGGGGGTTCGGATTCCGAGGAACCGAACCCGCTCATCTCTAGTTAGAACCCGCTTCAAGGAATCTCCCCTTGGCTTTGTGTAGCGCCGGACAGTGGATATGCAAACAGCCTTTAGAACCTCCACAGCAGCGGGAAGTTAGATACAATCCAGAGATCTGATAGGTTAGATACAGCTCACAAGAGGCTGATTATGAGTCTATCTTGCCATGAAATAGGGCATTTTGGGAAGAATACTTATCAGCCTGACCTGTTGGGGTATCATAGGCCTGCCTTGCCCATGTCTCTAAAGCTCTGTGTGATTCTGAGTCAAGTGCATGGGGAGGGAAGCCTGTTTCTGATGGATTTCTTGCACCCAGTATTACGATGACAGATGCATCGGTTTCCGGTAAATTCGTGGGCGGCGTGGCTTCCTGCTTGCTGATGCACAGATCCTCTCATTAGCTGAATGGGATCTTGCAGCATAAGGTAGTCTGGCTTCCACGGTGAACCACGATTATAGCCACTTTAAGTGAGACTCAGAATCAACCACAAGGTTTCCAGCAAACAAAGGGTTAGCAGGTCATGTAATAATCCGGGTCTGGGATCAGGAATTCACTGAGAGCAATGCAAGCAAGAAGCAGGGAATATTATTAAGGTGACATCTTGTGAGATTGGGTCCACAAAAAAGCCTACCATCCCTCCTGGTTGCATGCTAATGGCTCCCGGTGGCAGTTGGAGGTCAAAGCAGTTTAGTGTGTGGCACTATTGGTTCCAGTGAGCCATAAGCCCAGAAAGGCACTAACTGCACGGCAGTGAAGTTTTCTAAGTTACATCATGCCCATGGCTACAATCACCAGTATGCCATGGCTGTCAGGGTCTCCCGCAGCATTCTGACGACTGTAAAACTACAGTATAAGCCCCATACATCGGTAATATCACATATTAGAATGACAGTTAAAAACCCCCCCATTCAGATATTTTCCAGATATACTCACTGAAGTCCTCATCATCATCTTTACACATCTTACTATTAGAAGAATGCAGAGACCCCACGTAGCTATAGTTGGAACAGGGTGGGGGGCATTGCTATGGGGCCCAGAGGTTTTGTCATGCCGCGGCCGCCGTACTTACCCCTCCGGGCACGCTGGGTCTCCGTGCGGCCGTCCTCGCTGGCGGTCTCCGGCTCCCGGCGCTCCGTCCCGCGATCGTGAGTGTGGACGTCGCGGGTACGCCCGGCGTCCACTGAAGGTGCGGGTGACATCATCAACACTTCCCACCAATCAGGTACTGGCGGGAAGTTCAAATTCAGATGCCGGGCTGAGCTCCGGCGCCTGAGTATCATCTTTTCTACTTAGAAGTTGTGATCTCCAGTGCTCCTGTATTGCTGTTGCACCTCAGTGCCTCCAAGTACCTCAGCGTCTCCACGCACCTCAGTGCCTCCAAGTGCCTCAGCGTCTCCACGCACCTCAGTGCCTCCAAGTACCTCAGCGTCTCCACGCACCTCAGTGCCTCCAAGTACCTCAGCGTCTCCACGCACCTCAATGCCTCCAAGTACCTCAGCGTCTCCACGCACCTCTGTGCCTCCAAGCACCTCAGCGTCTCCATGCACCTCAGTGCCTCCAAGTACCTCAGCGTCTCCACGCACCTCAGTGCCTCCAAGTACCTCAGCGTCTCCACGCACCTCAGTGCCTCCAAGCACCTCAGCGTCTCCACGCACCTCTGTGCCTCCAAGCACCTCAGCGTCTCCACGCACCTCTGTGCCTCCAAGCACCTCAGCGTCTCCACGCACCTCCGTGCCTCCAAGCACCTCAGCATCTCCACGCACCTCTGTGCCTCCAAGCACCTCAGTGTCTCCGAGCACCTCAGTGCCTCCAAGCATCTCAGTGCCTACCAGCTCCTCAGTATCGCTCTCGGTGAGCTCACGGTATTCTTCACCAAATTCATCAGCGCCTTTTCAAGTCTTGTCTTTCAGGAGACCTTCCGCATCCACACGTGCCTCCTGCCTGTCATCCAAATCCTGCATGGGGAAAACCTACATTCGGCCATCTCTGCTGCAGCCCAGTTGCGGTTCCTCTTCCCGGTCATCGGAAGAAACCCCGAGTCCACAACACTCCCAAACCAGGTCAGTGATAGTATACTCAGGCCTCATGGACCAGGGGACTCGGAACACAGAGTCGAGCGCCATCCAAAGTTTGGCTTCCCGAGTTCAGACTCAGGAGGCGACACAGGGCCAGGTAATGCAATATCTCCAGAAATTGTCCGGCCGATTTGATCAAATTCAAGCATCCTTAGCTTCCGTAATTCCGGTTTCAGTTCCCGTAACTGCTCCAGTTGCCGTTTCCAGTAACGTCCAACCTCCGGCCGGTACCAGGTCACGCCTTCAGCTTCCTACTCCTTCCCGCTATAATGGGAATCCAAAGAATTGCCGTGGTTTTTTAAACCAGTGCGAGGTGCACTTCAAGCTTCTCTCTCATAATTTTCCTACGGATCGGTCTAAGGTGGCGTATACTATTTCTCTGCTCGAAGGGTCAGCGTTGGATTGGGTGTCTCCGTTATGGGAACGATCTGATCATGTGGTTTCCAACTACACCAATTTCATCACGTCCTTTCGAAGAATCTTCGACGAGCCCGGCAGGATGACCACTGCTTCTTCTGACTTGCTCCGTGTCCGTCAGGGCTCCTGCCCCGTGGGTCAGTATGTGGTTCATTTCCAGACCATTGCCTCTGAACTTCGCTGGAATAATGACGCCCTGAGGGCTGCCTTCTGGAACGGTCTCTCCGACCGGCTGAAAGATGAGTTGGTCACTAGGGATCTGCCGGATCCATTAGAAGAGTTGATCTCCCTCTGCGTCAAGGTGGAACTTCGGATGCAGGAGCGTGGAGGAGAACGTAGTTGTTCAGATCGTTCCAGGTTCCGGCTTCCTCCTCCTAGGCCGGCGGCTGTGCCCAGTTCGGACGAACCCATGCAAATTAACCGGTCCCGACTGTCTCCGGAGGAACGACAGCGTCGTCGCGAGGGTAAACTTTGCCTTTACTGTGGAGCCGCAGATCATTTCCTCAAGTTTTGTAAATCCCATCCGGGAAACGGGCAGGCCTAGCTTGTTCCGGAGGAGTCAAGTTGGGAGTCACGTCCAAATCTTCTCCGACTTTGGATTGCTTACTTTCCGTGTCTTTGACCTCCAAGTCAGTTGCCAAATCTTTTAATGCCCTATTGGACTCTGGGGCTGCTGGGAATTTTGTTTCTTTCTCCTGTGCCCAAGGTCTGGATTTAAAGTTGCGGTCTATCAAACGGCCTATTTCTTTGACTGCTATTAATGGAACCAGAATATCCAATGGCCTCATTACATATCGCACAGAGCCTGTTAGGCTGCAGGTCGGAGCGCTACATCAAGAACATCTAGAACTCCTAGTGATTCTGGAGATGCCTCACGACCTTGTCCTCGGGTTGCCTTGGCTCAAAACCCATAATCCCCACGTCGACTGGAAGTCTTCACAAATTCTGTCTTGGAGTTCTTTTTGTCACGCTAACTGTCTCACTCCTGTCTGTCCACTCCGTGTCTCTTCTAAGTCGGATGAAGAGCTTATTCCGGAGGCGTATCAAGAGTACAAGGATGTGTTTTCGGAACATGCGGCTGACCAGTTACCACCCCATAGGCCTTGGGACTGTCCCATTGACCTAATCCCAGAGAAGATGCCGCCCCGTGGCCGCACATATCCTTTGTCACTTCCCGAGACTCAAGCCATGTCGGACTATATTAAGTCCAATCTTCTCAAGGGATTCATTCACCCCTCTACCTCCCCAGCTGGAGCAGGTTTGTTTTTCGTGAAGAAGAAGGATGGGGGGTTAAGACCATGTATCGATTACCGCGGCCTAAACGATATCACCGTCAAAAATAAATACCCCTTGCCACTAATTACAGAGTTGTTTGATAGGGTTCGTGGCGCCCACGTTTTCTCCAAGCTCGATTTGAGGGGAGCCTATAATCTTATACGTATCCGAGAAGGGGATGAATGGAAGACACCCTTCAATACGAGGGATGGACATTACAAATATCTGGTGATGCCGTTCGGCCTTAGTAATGCCCCCGCCGTCTTTCAAGGATTCGTCAACGAGATCTTTCGAGACATATTATATCGAAGTGTTGTGGTATATTTAGACGACATACTGATTTTTTCCAAAGATCTTACTGAACACAGGACACAGGTCAAAGAGGTGCTTCACCGTTTACGAAAGAATCATCTCTATGCTAAGATCTCCAAATGTACCTTCGAAGTAACATCAATTCCGTTCCTCGTTATATCATCTCGGGGAAGGAGCTTCGCATGGACCCGGAGAAACTTTCCGCCATTCGTGACTGGACTCAGCCCCTCTCTTTGAAAGCAATACAAAGATTCCTGGGCTTTGCGAATTATTACAGGAAATTCATTAGGGGTTTCTCCACCATAGTCGCACCCATTACCGCCTTGACCAGAAAGGGCTCCAACCCGGGTTTGTGGTCTCCCGAGGCCATGGAAGCTTACACCTATTTAAAATCAGCTTTTATGTCAGCCCCGGTCCTCCAACAACCAAATTTCGAAGAACCTTTTTTCCTGGAAGTTGATGCGTCCTCGGTCGGAGTCGGAGCAGTTCTCTCCCAGTACTCCTCGGATAAGAAATTGCATCCATGTGGCTTCCACTCTCGTAAATTCTCTCCGGCCGAACGGAATTATTCTATTGGTGATCAGGAACTTTTAGCAATAAAATCCGCTTTGGAGGAGTGGAGGTATCTTTTAGAAGGGGCCAAACATGTAATTACTATCTACACCGATCACAAAAATTTGTTGTACATCAAAACCGCACAGTGTTTGAATCCTCATCAAGCTAGGTGGGCGCTTTTCTTCACTCGATTTTCTTTTGTTATCAAGTACCGGGCTGGGACTTTCAATACTAAAGCGGATGCGCTTTCTCGTTCACAAACTCCCACAGATGAAGAGAATTCTTTTGAGCGGAGTTTAATTCTGAATCCAATTTCTGTTTTCGCTGCTTCCACTACTCCGAGTCCACCCCTGGAAGGATGTCTGTACCAACTAAATTCCGGCCGAAAATACTGCAGTGGGCTCATAACTCCAAGTTCTCCGGTCATCCTGGTGTCCAGAAGATGTTCAAGTTTCTGCAAAAATCTTACTGGTGGGACACCATGAGGAAGGATGTACAGGATTACGTTAACTCTTGCCCACAGTGTACGCAGCATAACTCTCCTTGTCTGCCTCCTGCCGGGTTGCTTCGTCCTCTGTCCATTCCTTTGAAACCCTGGACTCATATTTCCATGGACTTCATTACCGAGTTGCCCTGTTCCAAAGGTTACAATACTGTCTGGGTGATTGTCGACCGTTTTTCTAAGATGGCGCACTTCATTCCATTGACGGGTCTGCCGACAGCTCCCAAATTGGCTCTATTATTCATCCAGGAACACTTTCGGTTGCACGGTTTACCTCAAGAAATAGTCTCTGATCGAGGGGTGCAGTTTACTGCAAGGTTCTGGAGAGCCCTCTGCTCAGCCTTACAAATGAAACTTAAATTTTCGTCTGCCTATCATCCCCAAACGAATGGTCAAACGGAACGAGTCAACCAAGATTTGGAGACTTTCCTCCGCCTTTATCTCTCCCCTTCACAGGACAATTGGGTGGAGTTGTTACCTTGGGCGGAGTTTGCCCATAACCATTCATTTCATTCTTCCACTGGCGAATCTCCATTCTTCATCAACTATGGGTTCCACCCACGAGTTCCGGAATTGCCAATCCTTCCGACAGAAGAGGTTCTAGCTGTGACTTCCACTTTATCACACTTTAGACAAATTTGGAGTAAGGTTCATGCTAGTCTTAAAAAGGTTTCTGTCCGATACAAGTACTTCGCGGACAAGAAACGGCGAGCCGCTCCTCAATACAAGGTTGGTGATAGGGTATGGCTATCCACACGTAATCTCCGGTTAAAGGTACCCACTATGAAGTTTGCTCCAAGGTTCATCGGTCTTTATCCTGTGCTACAAGTTCTGAATCCTGTGGTCTGCAAGTTGGGTTTACCTTCTCATCTACGCATACTAAATGCCTTCCATGTTTCTCTTCTTCGTCCTCTCGTCCTTAATAATTTCCATTCAAAGTCTTCTAGCCCCACCTCAGTAGAAACTGAAACCGGTACAGACTTCGAGATCAAAAGTATTCTGGACTCTCGTTATCATCATAAGAACCTGCAATATCTGGTAGAGTGGAAAGGTTATGGTCCAGAGGAGAGAAGTTGGATAAAAGCTTCTGAGGTCTCAGCTCCTCGACTAATACGGATTTTACATTCTAGACACCCTACGAAGCCAGGGAAGTGTCCAGGGGCCAATCCTAGAGGAAGGGGTACTGTCATGCCGCCGCCGCGGCCGCTGTACTTACCCCTCCGGGCACGCTGGGTCTCCGTGCGGCCGTCCTTGCTGGCAGTCTCCGGCTCCCGGCGCTCCATCCCGCGATCGTGAGTGTGGACGTCTCGGGTACGCCCGGCGTCCACTGAAGGTGCGGGTGACGTCATCAACACTTCCCACCAATCAGGTACTGGCGGGAAGTTCAAATTCAGACGCTGGGCTGAGCTCCGGCGCCTGAGTATCATCCTTTCTACTTAGAAGTTGTGATCTCCAGTGCTCCTGTATTGCTGTCGCACCTCAGTGCCTCCAAGTACCTCAGCGTCTCCACGCACCTGTGCCTCCAAGTACCTCAGCGTCTCCACGCACCTCAGCGTCTCCACGCACCTCTGTGCCTCCAAGCACCTCAGCGTCTCCACGCACCTCAGTGCCTCCAAGTACCTCAGCATCTCCACGCACCTCAGTGCCTCCACGTACATCAGCGTCTAAACCCACCTCAGTGCCTCCAAGAACCTCAGCGTCTCCATGCACCTCTGTGCCTCCAAGCACCTCAGCGTCTCCACACACCTCTGTGCCTCCAAGCACCTCAGCGTTTCCACGCACCTCAGTGCCTCCAAGCACCTCATCGACTCCACGCACCTCCGTGCCTCCAAGCACCTCAGCGTCTCCACGCACCTCAGTGCCTCCAAGCACCTCAGTGTCTCCGAGCACCTCAGTGCCTCCAAGCACCTCAGTGCCTCCCAGCTGATAATGCTGATTTGATTACCTTAAAACCTTCACATTAATGGGTAAGAGACTTAATACGCAATTGGCGTATGGGGTACCGTAAGGGTACGCACTTAGCGTAGCATACGCTTGGCCGTGATCGAGACGCACATGCGGCACGCTCGCTCACAGCTTAATGCGTGGTGTCGAGCACGCTATAGGCGAGCGACTACCGTAATGCTACGCTACCAGCGTAGCGGACGCTCGAGAGGAGATCACGAGCGGCGCAGACGCTCACAAGATGACAATCAGTAAACCTTGAATGTAACACACAGAAAGGATACTCTTATGCTGTAAACCTTGTTCTGAAACACTGTAGCGATATAACGCTGCTTAACCTGATTAACACTAAAGCTGTTTGAGCGATCCAGACGCTCCTATTACCCTCAGCAATGTAAATGAACACACGATACCGTGCTAAGGTTCCAACACCTTTACTAACAAGCTTTTAGTTATACTGAAAAAAGTAAAACAGTTCACAAGTCATACACTACAGACTAACATATAATTCTAACAGAATATCTAGACAGAAAATATACAATAGCGTCACAAACTTATACTATAACAGAGAGAAAGGGAATGGCCAATACACACAGAGAATAAGTTGGTTTGCAGAGAATTACTTACACACACTGGGAATGATCGCTGCGCAGCCTGGTACCAGCTCCGAGTTAGTCAATATGAAAACCGTTTGTGGAGTGAGAGAGAGCTGCCCAGGCTGGCTGATCTTATGTACACTGAGTACAGTATACTACAAAGGGACCTATAATCTCATTGTTCATTGGACACAGGAATGTCTCCTCGCATCATAACAAAAGGTCATAGGTTAGTTTGAACAGGTGGGCTGTGACTATATCAAACTGCTCAGGTGGGAGGGAATCTGAAGATTCCCGCCGCATGGGTAATGAATCGCAAATATATGAAATGTCCAGAATCTACTAATGGCCATAACTATACGCAGGAGCGATTAATCTTTATTATTATTAAACGATTGATTCGCCCGCTAGACGCACACAAACTCTACCGTAAATGCACATACCACCCGCTCGAGCGCATGGCCGAGGCGCCATCACGCGGCTGCGTATATCCGCACGCACGGGAGAGAATGTGCACGTGCAGCAGGCACGCGCATGAGGTGAATATATGGCAACGTGTAGCATGATATTTTTCTGACTTTGACAGTCCACCCTTTGGCAGTCATCAATAACTGCCACTTCCTAAAACAGTTCAAAAAGAGAAAAATATATGTCATGTATAAATACATTTCTATGATTGGGTAAGGGAGAAGAGAGGAAGGTGGGAAAAAAGGTATGACCTAGTGAGATAGTAGAAGCATGTGTGTATGAGTCCATGTTTGAGGGGTCATGTATCATCGTGCCGTACGTGTTTTAAATCAAGCTTCGAGGTATTGCGAAGTATACATTTGAATTCCTTCTTATCCCGTATTACGGGCCTGTGGATGGGCTGTCAAACTTTACCGAGCTCTTTTCGGCTTTTGGTTGCAACAAAATGGGGGAGCACATTTTAGTTGATGATACATGAATGGGGGGATATGTGAGTGCTGATATCTGTGCCTATGTTCCCTATCGACTATGTGTGACATTACCTGAAGGTTGTAGAAATGAAGATAAGAAGCAATTATGGTAAATGCAGTCATAAACTATGTGAGTTTAATATGCATTTGTTGATTGAGGTCTTGTCTTGTGTCTTGTCTCGATGTACATGTTGACTGTAGTCTCTTTGGGCTTTTGCTATAATGCGAGCAAAGCCGTTTCAATGTCCATAACATTTTAAATCACTAAAGTTCTGGGCTAGCGTTTTCATTAAAGTCACTAGGGATATTGGGGGCCGGCAACATAGTCCATAAAAAAAAAAATCTTTGTATAAATGTGGTCTTCAAATCCTTCTTCCAAGCGAGTCTTTGTACCTTGGAGAAAAACAAAGGAGAAACGGGTGAAAGAAACGGACCGTGAAATCACATTTTCATCACAACATTGTCTCTATCGTTGGGTCATACATCAAATTTGTTGTTGTTAGTACAGTGTCCTCGCTCCTTAGACTCATCACCCTGGTATTACTTTTACGCTTCGCTAAAACCCGAACGCATCTAAATATCAGACCGACCAATATGATGACACCCAAAATACACAAAAGAAATTTCCCTACATCCATGATAATACCTTGAGCCCATTCTCCTAAACCAGAGAACCAATTTCGTGGGTTCAACCATGACACCCAACTGGTCAGCTCATTACCCACAGCAGCGAGTGTGAGATTGTGTTTCCTTCGAAACTCCCACTTTAATTGTAAGATGTCATCCATCTTTTGGTCTATGACCTCGGCTGGGTCCTCCGTGCTGTTTGTAATGTACGTGCAGCACTTGATTCCATATTGAGTTGCCAGGGTAACACAATACCCGCCTGTCACAGCTGTGAGGTGATTGAGAATCATACTATGCTGAACCAGTTCTGTTTTGTAGGCTTGTAACTCTTTCCCAGTGTACCTAAATGTGTCGTCATACATTTCGGTGATATTGTCTAATAAATTTGCAAGCGCAGATATATATTTGTAATTTATCACTCCTCTGGCGGTGCGAGTGATATCTAACGCGATTAGGAATTGAATCCCGGTGGATTCATGGATCAGGTCAGAGGCCGGATGCTCTGTTTTCTCTATCAGGTGCCGCTTAACGATGTGCTCGTAATGAGTGTGAGTATAAGGAGCTTGGGCACTGCGGTGAATATCTTTCATTTTAGTGTGGGATACAGTCATTACCGCAGGCAGTACTTTTCCAATATAACATAACCCTTCTGAGTTTGGGGCAAGCCACTTATACGCCTTCCTCCCGCATATGAAATATGCATCATCGGGGAGAACATATGGGACGGAGTGTGACATAACCATATTACAAATTTTCCATATGAAATCTCCTAACCCTAATTTTTCCATCTGTTTAGTACACGTATCTGTTTGTACGACATGTGCACAGTATCCTGGTGATACTTCTCCAACTCGCATGATCCTACTTCCTAGGGTGTACCTATACCGAAAGAATTTCCTATGGTCGGCTGTCTGGCGTATAAGTTCTGTGTCTATGGGCAATCTGTCGGCTCTATGTGAGAATGTCATGGTTTTATTACTCCATGACACTTCCCAATTTCCCGGCTTTCGGGGATTGGAAATGTTAAAGCACACTAAGGACCTATCCACATGATATTGGTGGAGCTTCAAACTAGGAGGACTAGAGATATTAAACCTCTTGTCCACCGGCCTCCCACCACTTAGCTCAAGTACCTCTCCTACAGTTAAAGGGAATGGTACTAATCCTGATTTACTATGGCCTTGAGGTACTTGAGAGCATACCCAACAGTCTGTCTGGTTTAACACTTTACCCACTAAGGAGTGATAGTCACTCAATGGATGCCGGTCCATGTGGACATTAAAACAGGACAGACATTTCTTTATGCACCCATCCTCAACTATATTGTCACAATGCCTACAGATGCAGTTCTCTTCAGCTAACAATCCTTCACAATTCCTTCTATTGTCAATGCTACCAGATCGTTTTCTGATACTCGCCTTTACTCGGAGATTATGTTGTTCTTGGAAATCTACGCCTGCATCCTGGTCATCAGAACCCATTCCCGATCCTTTCTCGACCTCCATGGTACTCTCACCGAAACAGACTGCTCTGGTCAACATCATGGTCAACAGGAAAATCCGGATCACAGTCTCTTGGGGCAAGTCCATCTTAGAGGAGTAAAAGGAGAAAACTAAGAAGGGGGAAAGGAAATAGGAGGGAGGTTGGAGCTGGAGAAAATAACAAATGGGAAAAAGAAATCTGGCTCGACAAGCTTCCGGTCTTGTTATTCTCAGCGCTCAGGTGTCGTCTCAATCCTCCCTGAACAGACACTCTAGTGATACAACCTCTACCGTATGTTCTTTATCACGGGACCTCTCTGGGTCAGTGACCTTTTTACAATGAGACGAATGGACCCAAGTCTCTCTCTCGGCAACCTTCAAAGCAGCTGTGCTGGTCAATAAGACTTGATATGGTCCTTCCCATCTGTCAATAAGGCAACCTGAGCGTAGAAAATTTCGTATCATTACATAATCCCCAGGTTCAAAGTCATGACAATTACTGTCTGGCAAATCAGGAATCACCAACTTTAGATTATCATTCTGATTCCTCAAATGCTTACTCATCTTAACCAAGTACTTTACGGTTACTTCATTGTTACATTTCAAATCATCCTGGGGGTTAATCATAACATGGGGTTGTCGACCAAACAGAATTTCAAAAGGAGACAGATTAAGAGGGGACCTGGGGGTGGTTCTGATGCTGTATAATACAATTGGCAAAGCTTCCGGCCATAACAGTCCTGTCATTACCTTGCTCAATTTATTTTTAATAGTGCTGTTTACTCTTTCCACCTTCGCGCTCGCCTGGGGGCGGTACGGAGTATGCAGCTTACTATTAATTCCCATCAACTTACACATTGTTTGAAAGACTTCACCTGTGAAATGGGTACCCCAATCACTTTCAATTATTCTAGGGATACCGTACCTACACACAAATTCCTGCACAATTTTCTTTGCAGTAAATACAGCGGTATTTGTGGCCGCAGGAAATGCTTCAACTCAATTTGAAAACACATCAATACAGACCAAAACATACTTTAAATTTCTACAAGGTGGCAATTGTATGAAATCAATCTGTATTACCTGGAAAGGACCATCTGTCGGAGGGATATGGGATGGCTCTGTCGGTATTGCCTTTCCGATATTCTTCCTCAAGCAGGTGAGACATGTCATCGCTCTTTTACCCGCGTGGGAAGAAAATCCTGGGGCGCACCAATAAGCTCTTACTAGCTTACACATCCCTTCTTTGCCTAAATGAGTCAGCCCGTGTGCTGCTTCCGCTAGACTTGGAAGGTATGCTCTGGGTGCCACTGGTTTACCATGTCCATCTGTCCAGAGTCCTGAGGACTCCTGGCCATATCCTTTTGACCTCCAGACTGCCTTTTCCTGTGGGGAACACAAATTTTGCATTTCACACAATTTCTGTGTGTTTACAGTATTAAATACCATCAGTCGTGTACTATCTGTTTGTATGGTGTTACCAGCTGCTGATTTAGCAGCTTCGTCTGCTCGGCTGTTACCAAGTGATACCGGGTCTTGGCTATATGTGTGAGCTTTACACTTGATAACAGCCACTCTGTCGGGTTCCTGTATCGCTGTTAGAAGTCTTTTGATGTGGGCTGCATGCGCTACGGGTGTGCCAGCTGCCGTCATGAAATTTCTGAGGCACCATAGGGCTCCGAAATCATGGACTACTCCGAATGCGTACCTAGAATCTGTGTAAATATTGGCTGACTTGCCCTTAGCCAATTCACATGCTCTGGTTAGGGCAACCAGTTCAGCAACTTGTGCTGAGTGAGGTGGGCCTAGCGGTTCTGCTTCTATGGTACCTTGGTCATCTACGACTGTGTATCCAGTACACAAGTCTCCCGAGTCCGTCTGTCTGTGACAACTACCGTCAGTGTAGAAAGTAAAATCTACATCTTCCAGTGGGTTGTCACTGATGTCAGGCCTTGCCGTGAAATTTTGGGTCAAATATTCCATACAATCATGCGTGTCATCCCCTGTATTAAATCCTCCTTCACCATCACTCTCATCCTCCACCCTTTGTGCCTGTCCAGGCACACCTGGGAGATACGTTGCAGGATTTAATGCGCTGCATCTCCTTATGGTGATGTTTACGGGGGCCATCAATGCCAATTCCCATCTTGTAAACCGCGCTGATGAGACGTGTCTGGTTTGGGCAGAATTCAGTAAGGCTGACACTGCATGTGGTGTATGAATTGTGAGGTTGTGTCCTAGCACTACATCTTCGCTTTTTGTGACTAGCAATGCTATTGCTGCAACACTTCGCAAGCATGTGGGGAAATGGTTTCAGTATATTGTATGGTGCCGTACTTACCAGCTGATACGATCTCACCTGTCCCTCCACTAGGGGCCTTTGATACTAATCTTACGGGTTGGGCCGTGCCCACTGTTGTTTCTGCTATGGTGGCTGCTAGAGAGAGTGCCGATATTGTTGTTGGTTCATCCTCTTGGTCACAATCCTGGGGAAAGTTTAAAACAGGGTACAGCTTGCACGGGTTAACATTTGCATCAACAATCTTGGTTACATTAGGCTTAACATTTATACAATTACTAAGTGCATGTTTATCATTCACCAGTGTGCCATTCTCTGCAACCACCCTCTCTCCCGTTATGTATGGTGGTGGTGGCGCGGTGGCTATCAGTTTTCTGATAGGGTTAGATCCACCCGCTTGTGTCAATCCTCTTTGTATTTCACCTTCCTGTTGCCATAACTGTAAATAATCATAATGTTTGATCCGTCTCTTTGCAGATTTAATGAGACATATCCTTCTCCTTAGATTCTGTAACACCTCGGGACTAAAACTGCCTACCCGTGGGAACTTTTCCCCATCGTGCACAGTCATTCTTTCCCATTCATCGCACAAAACTTCTGTGTGTGAACCGTATTTCTCACACATTACATACCTTGCCGACCCGATTTGTCGGTTTACTAAATCAACCCGAACCGAGGTTGATCGCCCCCTACCTGAACAACTGGCCCCCATCTTTGCAGGTGTTGCTTTCACTACCTCTGACCTTCAAATCAGGGTCTTCAGCGAACCCTTACAAAAACCAAGATGTCCGGGGTAGGCCGGCGGTGGCAGTTTACCGAGTACTCCACTCACTCGCCTACGTCGACCAATACGCCCACACACTGCACTAGCGCTGGCGTACTCGACCTAGGGCCCCTGCGACCTGAACCTCTATTTACTGGAACATGTGGGTGTGATCCGAAGAGCACTTAACCCTTTCCAGTAACTATTGGTTGTTGGATAGTTCCCAAGTGACTAGCTAACTTCCCTTAAAATTAAAAAAAATTACACAAATCACGTTAGAATGTACAAATAGCGTTTATGACCCCTCTAGCGTACGCAAATGGTACTGGGTCAAGTTACTAACTAATGCACACAATTACGTGCGGTACAATCGTTCTGCACATAAGCAACTAATCTTATGTGCGGAGCGACCAGTGGAATCGAAAATTGTGGCTGCGAATTCCTTCAGCCTGAGCTTAATGGCCTAGATGGGTACCGCACCAACCCTTCCTGGTGTTGTGCTCCTTTACTTTTTATCTATAGCGGACTTCTTAGTCTGCTGTACCTGGACCTCCTGGTCTGTCTGGACCTCCTGGTCTGTGCTACAGTAGACCTCCTGGTCTGCTATACTCTAATGCTCTTTTTTTAATGTTTAACAAGGGATGCCTCCCAAGCCACCATGCAGTCACTTACACGTATGTACCTTCACGAGAACTCGATGATTTCCTTGGTTCAAACCCCAAAAATTAGAAACTTATATATATGTATACACACTCTTTCACCTCATGTACTCTTTACTTTCGTTTCTGCGCAGAAATCCCTTTCATTCAGTATCGCAGGCTAATCCCGAGGAGTTACAACTAGAGAAGGATCTATTAGCTTAAAATTTTGGACACTGAGATCGATTTGCGCTATTTTCGCGTTGCCTCCTTATCGCCTAATTAAAACAATACTATCTTGTGATTTGTATTATGTGGGCGTACCCAGACGCTCCGTTGCGTAATATACGCTCCGTGCGTCGGCCCTTGCGTCGCGTACACTAGTCCCGCCCTTTGTTAGCGACACGTGTACGCCAGCCAGGTATATCCACAGAAATACAATTTAACACGTTTATATCAATGTAGATGATCTTTAACTGTAATCATCTACTGAACACCACACCAAACTTCCTTGTATTTTAGGCAAGCCGTGCGCGTGTATTACAAATTACTCCTTAACATATTATTTTTACTCTTTAACTACCAATAGCAACAAATCTTTCTCAGCACGTTATCAATTGTGAAATGGCAACCAGGAAAGTGATATGTGAAAATACACAAATGAAAAGAAATACAGGTGTGTGCGTGCGTGCGTGTGTGCGTACGCAAAACAGAAATAAACAGTTTTAAAAGACACTAGCGTATTGTTCTTACCTCCGGTTCCGGATTCCACCAGCACTCCTTCAACGTAGCGAAACAGACGCTTATCTAGCCAGCACTACTGTATCCCGATACGAAGGGATACTGCCTTCCCGCCCTTGCTGACAGATAACGTTTGTTTTCGCTAGTGCGGATATGTGGAGGACGGACGAGCCGCCAATTGATAATGCTGATTTGATTACCTTAAAACCTTCACATTAATGGGTAAGAGAATTAATACGCAATTGGCGTATGGGGTACCGTAAGGGTACGCACTTAGCGTAGCATACGCTTGGCCGTGATCGAGACGCACATGCGGCACGCTCGCTCACAGCTTAATGCGTGGTGTCGAGCACGCTATAGGCGAGCGACTACCGTAATGCTACGCTACCAGCGTAGCGGACGCTCGAGACCACGAGGAGATCACGAGCGGCGCAGACGCTCACAAGATGACAATCAGTAAACCTTGAATGTAACACACAGAAAGGATACTCTTATGCTGTAAACCTTGTTCTGAAACACTGTAGCGATATAACGCTGCTTAACCTGATTAACACTAAAGCTGTTTGAGCGATCGAGACGCTCCTATTACCCTCAGCAATGTAAATGAACACACGATACCGTGCTAAGGTTCCAACACCTTTACTAACAAGCTTTTAGTTATATTGAAAAAGGTAAAACAGTTCACAAGTCATACACTACAGACTAACATATAATTCTAACAGAATATCTAGACAGAAAATATACAATAGCGTCACAAACTTATACTATAACAGAGAGAAAGGGAATGGCCAATACACACAGAGAATAAGTTGGTTTGCAGAGAATTACTTACACACACTGGGAATGATCGCTGCGCAGCCTGGTACCAGCTCCGAGTTAGTCAATATGAAAACCGTTTGTGGAGGGAGAGAGAGCTGCCCAGGCTGGCTGATCTTATATACACTGAGTACAGTATACTACAAAGGGACCTATAATCTCATTGTTCATTTTACACAGGAATGTCTCCTCGCATCATAACAAAAGGTCATAGGTTAGTTTGAACAGGTGGGCTGTGACTATATCAAACTGCTCAGGTGGGAGGGAATCTGAAGATTCCCGCCGCATGGGTAATGAATCGCAAATATATGAAATGTCCAGAATCTACTAATGGCCATAACTATACGCAGGAGCGATTAATCTTTACCTAACCAACACCGGATTGTTGCTATTAAAATGTTCTTTAGTTAGGTACCAGACACAGCTGTTCAAACCCTGTCTGACCCTTCGTACCATACAAAGAGGAATTCCTCTGTCCAGCAACCATTTACATTAACCAAACTTACAGTCATTATTAAGGGGAACATTATCTATAAAACATACTATTTAGTTTTATTATTAAACGATTGAGTCGCCCGCTAGACGCACACAAACTCTACCGTAAATGCACATACCACGCGCTCGAGCGCATGGCCGAGGCGCCATCACGCGGCTGCGTATATCCGCACGCACGGGAGAGAATGTGCACGTGCAGCAGGCACGCGCATGAGGTGAATATATGGCAACGTGTAGCATGATATTTTTCTGACTTTGACACAGCTCCTCAGTATCGCTCTCGGTGAGCTCACGGTATTCTTCACCAAATTCATCAGCGCCTTTTCAAGTCTTGTCTTTCCGGAGACCTTCCGCATCCACACGTGCCTCCTGCCTGTCATCCAAATCCTGCATGAGGAAAACCTACATTCGCCATCTCTGCTGCAGCCCAGTTGCGGTTCCTCTTCCCGGTCATCGGAAGAAACCCCGAGTCCACAACACTCCCAAACCAGGTCAGTGATAGGTTTAGGGAGCCTCCAGACGCAGGTTATCTAATTATATACTAAATTCTCGTATTTGCTTGCTGAGCAATTGGGTTGGACCTTTTGCACACCCTGAATGGGGTGACATTCCATTGTCAGTGACAGGTGTGTAGTGGCTGTTATAATGGTAAGGGGGCGCTGTAATGTGGTATAATCATACTTGCCTACCCTCCCGGAATGGCCGGGAGGCTCCCGAAAATCGGGTGACCCTCCCGGCCCCCCGGAAAGGTGGGCAAGCCTCCCGCTTTCCCCCTCGGCCACCCGCAGCAGTGAACAAGTAGGCGGGCCGAGGGGGTCCGATGACGCGATTCGCGCTGAATCGCGTCATCGTAGCTCCGCCCCCCGCTTTGCAGCGCCTCGTTTCTCGGCACAGCACATCGGGGAGTGGAGTCACGATGACGCGACCCTGATGCAACGCCCCCGGACCGCCCATCCTGCTGCCGGCCACACCCCCGAGCCACCCGTCCTGCTGCCGGCCCCGCCCCCCATTCACCTACAACGCTGCCTCCTCCCGGAGGAGGAGGCAGCAAAGTAAGTAAGCCTGGGTATAATATGACTGGGCACTGTATGGTATAATCTGACCAGATCATTGTGTAATGTTATACAGTATAATATGAACTGGAGGGCAGTGTATTAATAGCACAACTGAAACTGTGTGCACTATAGTGTGGTATAATATGAGCAGCGGGCACTACTATGGGGCATACCAGTAACTGCTGCAGAGAGGGCTCTCTAGAAGCATTGGGACCGGGGCCTCTTCAAAATGTTGCTATGGGGCCCATAAAGTTCTGGCTACGCCCCTGAGAGCCCCTTTCTGGGCGAGCATCACAGCTTCTCAGTGTTTTTACTCTATGTTATGATTTCTACAGTCACAGTAGATTTGTGCCGTTCAGTTATTATTGGTGTGACACGTTTTTGTTAAAGGCCGGACACGTAATATAATTACTAGTGATGAGCGGGTTCGGTTCCTCGGAAACCGAACCCCCCCGAACTTCACCCATTTTACACGGGTCCGAGGCATACTCGGATTCTCCCGTATGGCTCGGTTAACCCGAGCGCACCCGAACGTCATCATCCCGCTGTCGGATTCTCGCGAGATTCGGATTCTATATAAGCAGCCGCGCGTCGCCGCCATTTTCACTCGTGCATTGGAAATGTTAGGGAGAGGACATGGCTGACGTCCTCTCTGTTTATTAATGTTGATGCAAATATTTGTGCTTATTGCTTAATTGTGGGGACTGGGGAACAGCTGTATTATATAGGAGGAGTACAGTGCAGAGTTTTGCTGACAGTGACCACCAGTATACGTTGTCTGCCTGAAAAACACTCCATATCTGTGCTCAGTGTGCTGCATATATCTGTGCTCACACTGCTTAATTGTGGGGACTGGGGAGCAGCTGTATTATATAGGAGGAGTACAGTGCAGAGTTTTGCTGACAGTGACCACCAGTATACGTTGTCTGCCTGAAAAACACTCCATATCTGTGCTCAGTGTGCTGCATATATCTGTGCTCACACTGCTTTATTGTGGGGACTGGGGACCACCAGTATATTATATAGGAGGAGTACAGTGCAGAGTTTTGCTGACAGTGACCACCAGTATACGTTGTCTGCCTGAAAAACACTCCATATCTGTGCTCAGTGTGCTGCATATATCTGTGCTCACACTGCTTAATTGTGGGGACTGGGGAGCAGCTGTATTATATAGGAGGAGTACAGTGCAGAGTTTTGCTGACAGTGACCACCACTATACGTTGTCTGCCTGAAAAACACTCCATATCTGTGCTCAGTGTGCAGCATATATCTGTGCTCACACTGCTTTATTGTGGGGACTGGGGACCACCAGTATATTATATAGGAGGAGTACAGTGCAGAGTTTTGCTGACAATGACCACCAGTATACGTTGTCTGCCTGAAAACACTCCATAACTGTGCTCAGTGTGCTGCATATATCTGTGCTCACACTGCTTAATTGTGGGGACTGGGGAGCAGCTGTATTATATAGGAGGAGTACAGTGCAGAGTTTTGCTGACAGTGACCACCAGTATACGTTGTCTGCCTGAAAAACACTCCATATCTGTGCTCAGTGTGCTGCATATATCTGTGCTCACACTGCTTTATTGTGGGGACTGGGGACCACCAGTATATTATATAGGAGGAGTACAGTGCAGAGTTTTGCTGACAGTGACCACCAGTATACGCATACTTGCCTACTATCCCGGAATGGCTGGGAGGCTCCCTAAAATCGGGTGACCCTCCCGGCCCCCTGGAAGAGCAGGCAAGTCTCCCGATTCGTGGGGACCCCCCTGCCCGTCCGCCCACTTAGTGTGTAAAGTGGGCGGTCCGGGCAGTTGATGACGCGATTCTTGCTGAATCGCGTCATCATAGCCACGCCCCCTGCAGTGTAATGCCGGTGATCGCGGCATTACAGAGCGGGGGCGTGGCTTAAAAGAGGCATCATCATGACCCCACCCTTGCTCCGCCCCCGCTCCGCCCTGTCCCGCCTCCGGCCCAACCCCTCCACGACGTCACAGCCTTTCCTGCCCGCCCTCTGAGCTGACCTGGCTGCTCTCTCCCGCAGAGAGCAGCCAAAATGTAGGTAAGTCTGAGTATACGTTGCCTGCCTGAAAAACACTCCATATCTGTGCTCAGTGTGCTGCATATATCTGTGCTCACACTGCTTAATTGTGGGGACTGGGGAGCAACTGTATTATATAGGAGGAGTACAGTGCAGAGTTTTGCTGACAGTGACCACCAGTATACGTTGTCTGCCTGAAAAACACTCCATATCTGTGCTCAGTGTGCTGCATATATCTGTGCTCACACTGCTTTATTGTGGGGACTGGGGACCACCAGTATATTATATAGGAGGAGTACAGTGCAGAGTTTTGCTGACAGTGACCACCAGTATACGTTGTCTGCCTGTAAAACACTCCATATCTGTGCTCAGTGTGCTGCATATATCTGTGCTCACACTGCTTTATTGTGGGGACTGGGGACCAGCAGTATTATATAGGAGAAGTACAGTGCAGAGTTTTGCTGACAGTGACCACCAGTATACGTTGTCTGCCTGAAAAACACTCCATATCTGTGCTCAGTGTGCTGCATATATCTGTGCTCACACTGCTTTATTGTGGGGACTGGGGACCACCAGTATATTATATAGGAGGAGTACAGTGCAGAGTTTTGCTGACAGTGACCACCAGTATACGTTGTCTGCCTGAAAAACACTCCATATCTGTGCTCAGTGTGCTGCATATATCTGTGCTCACACTGCTTTATTGTGGGGACTGGGGACCAACAGTATTATATAGGAGGAGTACAGTGCAGAGTTTTGCTGACAGTGACCACCAGTATATATAGCAGTACGGTACGGAAGGCCACTGCTCTACCTACCTCTGTGTCGTCAAGTATACTACCCATCTAGATTTTATACCTGTGGTGCATTTTAGTTTTGCAGTTTGCTGACAGTGACCACCAGTATATATAGCAGTACGGTAAGGAAGGCCACTGCTCTACCTACCTCTGTGTCGTCAAGTATACTTTCCATCTAGATTCTATACCTGTGGTGCATTTTAGTTTTGCAGTTTGCTGACAGTGACCACCAGTATATATAGCAGTACGGTACGGAAGGCCACTGCTCTACCTACCTCTGTGTCGTCAAGTATACTATCCATCCATACCTGTGGTGCATTTCAGTTGTGCGCAGTATATATAGTAGTAGGCCATTGCTATTGATACTGGCATATAATTCCACACATTAAAAAATGGAGAACAAAAATGTGGAGGTTAAAAATAAGATTTTACTCACCGGTAAATCTATTTCTCGTAGTCCGTAGTGGATGCTGGGGACTCCGTAAGGACCATGGGGATTAGCGGCTCCGCAGGAGACTGGGCACAACTAAAGAAAGCTTTAGGACTACCTGGTGTGCACTGGCTCCTCCCACTAAGACCCTCCTCCAGACCTCAGTTAGGATACTGTGCCCGGAAGAGCTGACACAATAAGGAAAGATTTTGAATCCCGGGTAAGACTCATACCAGCCACACCAATTACACCGTATAACTCGTGATACTATACCCAGTTAACAGTATGATAACAACTGAGCCTCTCAACAGATGGCTCAACAATAACCCTTTAGTTAGGCAATAACTATATACAAGTATTGCAGACAATCCGCACTTGGGATGGGCGCCCAGCATCCACTACGGACTACGAGAAATAGATTTACCGGTGAGTAAAATCTTATTTTCTCTAACGTCCTAAGTGGATGCTGGGGACTCCGTAAGGACCATGGGGATTATACCAAAGCTCCCAAACGGGCGGGAGAGTGCGGATGACTCTGCAGCACCGAATGAGCAAACTCTATGTCCTCCTCAGCCAGGGTATCAAACTTGTAGACTCTTGCAAGAGTGTTTGAACCCGACCATGTAACAGCTCGGCAAATTTGTAAAGCCGAGACCCCTCGGGCAGCCGCCCAAGAAGAGCCCACTTTCCTCGTGGAATGGGCTTTCACAGATTTAGGGTGCGGCAGTCCAGCCGCAGAATGTGCAAGTTGAATCGTGCTACAGATCCAGCGAGCAATAGTCTGCTTAGAAGCAGGAGCACCCAGCTTGTTGGGTGCATACAGGATAAATAGCGAGTCAGTTTTCCTGACTCCAGCCGTCCTGGAAACATATATTTTTCAGGGCCCTGACTACGTCCAGAAACTTGGAATCCTTCAAGTCCCAAGTAGCCGCAGGCACCACAATAGGTTGGTTCACATGAAAAACTGCCACCACCTTAGGAAGGAATTGGGAACGAGTCCTCAATTCCGCCTTATCCATATAAAATACAGATAAAGGCTTTTGCATGACAAAGCCGCCAATTCTGATACACGCCTGGCCGACGCCAAGGTCCACAGCATGACCACTTTCCTCGTGAGGTATTGTAGCTCCACGGATGTAAGTGGCTCAACTCAATGCGACTTCAGGAAATCCAACACTACGTTGAGATCCCACGGTGCCACTGGAGGCACAAACGGGGGCTGACTATGCAGCACTCCCTTAACAAAAGTCTGAACTTCAGGCAGTGAAGCCAGTTCTATTTTGGAAGAAAATCGATAGAGCCGAAATCTGGACCTTAATGGAACCCAATTTTAGGCCCATAGTCACCTCTGACTTGTAGGAAGTGCAGAAATCGACCTAGCTGAAATTCCTCCTTTGGGGCCTTACTGGCCTCACAGCACGCAACATATTTCCGCCATATGCGGTGATAATGGTTTGCGTTCACTTCTTTCCTAGCTTTATTTAGCGTAGGGAGAACTTCCTCCGGAATGCCCTTTTCCTTCAGGATCCGGCGTTCAACCGCCATGCCGTCAAACGCAGCCGCGGTACGTCTTGGAACAGACAGGCCCCCTGCTGCAGCAGGTCCTGTCTGAGCGGCAGAGGCCATGGGTCCTCTGAGATCATTTCTTGGAGTTCTGGGTACCAAGCTCTTCTTGGCCACCCGGAACAATGAGTATAGTTCTTACTCCTCTCCTTCTTATTATTCTCATTACCCTGGGTATGAGAGGCAGAGAAGGGAACACATACACCAACTGGTACACCCACGGTGTTACCAGAGCGTCCACAGCTATCGCCTGAGGGTCCCTTGACCTGGCGCAATATCTTTGTAGCTTTTTGTTGAGGCGGGACGCCATCCTGTCCACCCGTGGCCTTTCCCAATGGTGTACAATCGTTTGGAAGACTTCTGGATGAAGTCCCCACTCTCCCGGGTGGAGGTCGTGTCTGCTGAGAAAGTCTGCTTCTCAGTTGTCCACTCCGGGAATGAACACTGCTGACAGTGCTAACACATGATTTTCCGCCTATCGGAGAATCCTTGTGGCTTCTGCCATCGCCATCCTGCTTCTTGTGCCGCCCTGTCAGTTTACATGAGCGACCGCCGTGATGTTGTCTGACTGGATCAGCACCGGCCGGTGTTGAAGCAGGGATCTAGCCTGACTTAGGGCATTGTAAATGGCCCATAGTTCCAGAACATTTATGTGTAGGGTAGTCTCCTGACTATTCTGTAGGCCTTGGAAGTTTCTTCCCTGTGTGACTGCCCCACAGCCTTGAAGGCTGGCATCCGTGGTCACCAGGACCCAGTCCTGTATGCCGAATCTGCGGCCCCTTAGAAGATGAGCACTCTGCAGTCACCACCACAGCGACACCCTGGCCCTTGGAGACAGGGTTATCCGCCGATGCATCTGAGGATGCGACCCGGACCACTTGTCCAACAGATCCCACTGGAAGATCCTTGCATGGGACCTGGCGAATGGAAATTCTTCGTAAGAAGCTACCATCTTTCCCAAGGCTCGCGTGCATTGATGCACCGACACCTGTATTTGTATTAGGAGGTCTCCGTCTAGAGACGCCAACTCCTTGGACTTCTCCTCCGGGAGAAACCCTTTTTATCCTGTTCTGTGTCCAGAACCATACCCAGGAACAGTAGACGCGTTGTAGGAACCAGCTGCGACTTTGGAATATTCAGAATCCAGCCGTGCTGTTGTAGCACTTCCCGAGATAGTGCTACTCCGACGAACAACTGCTCCCTGGACATCGCCTTTATAAGGAGATCGTCCAAGTACGGGATAAGTACTTCGGCCATTACCTTGGTAAATACCCTCGGTGCCGGGGACAGACCAACGGCAACGTCTGGAATTGGTAATGACAATCCTGTACCACAATTTTGAGGTACACCTGGTGAAGAGGGTAAATAGGGACATGCAGGTAAGCATCCTTGATGTCCAGTGATACCCTGAAATTTTCCAGGCTTGCAATAATCGCCCTGAGCGATTCCATTTTGAACTTGAACCTTCGTATATAAGTGTTCAAGGATTTCAATTTTAGAATGGGTCTCACCGAACCGTCTGGTTTCGGTACCGCAACAATTTGGAATAGTAACCCCGGCCTTGTTGAAGGAGGGGTACCTTGATTTCACCTGCTGGAAGTACAGCTTGTGAATTGCCGCCAGTACTACCCTTCTCTGAGGGCTGCAGGCAAGGCTGATGTGAGGCAACGGCGAGGGGGAGTCGCCTCGAACTACTACTTGCAGAACCTAGGGATCCACCTGTGGGCAAGCCCACTGGTCCCTGCAGTTCCCGAGACGCGCCCCCACCGCACCTGTCTCCACCTGTGGAGCCCCAGCGTCATGCGGTGGACTCAGAGGAAGCGAGGGAAGATATTTGATCCTGGGAACTGGCTGACTGGTGCAGCTTTTTCCTTCTTCCCTTGTCTCTGTGCAGAAAGGAAGCGCCTTTGACCCGCTTGCTTTTCTGAAGCCAAAAGGACTACCTGAAAATACGGTGCTTTCTTAGGCTTTTGTGAGGAAACCTGAGGTAAAAATTTTTTCTTCCCAGCTGTTGCTGTGGATATGAGGTCCCAAAGACCATCCCCAAACAATTCCTCACCCTTATAAGGCAGAATCTCCATGTGCCTTTTAAAGGCAGCATCACCTGTCCACTGCCGGGTTTCTAATACCCTTCTGGCAGAATGGACATTGCATTAATTCTGGATGCCAGCCGGCAAATATCCCTCTGTGCATCCTTTATATATAAGACAACGTCTTAAATATGCTCAATGTTAGCAAAATATTATCCCTGTCTTAGCGTATTAATATTATCTGACAGGGTATCAGACCACGCTGCAGCAGCACTATTTATGCTGAGGCAATTGCAGGTTTCAGTATATAACCTGAGTGTGTAAATACAGACTTCAGGATCGCCTCCTGCTTTTTATCAGCAGGTTCCTTCAAGGTGGCCGTATCCTAAGACGGCAGTGCCACCTTTTGACAAACGTGTGAGCGTCTTATCCACCCTAAGGGATATCTCCCAACGTGGCCTATCCTCTGGCGGGAAAGGGTACGCCATCAGTAACTTTTTAGAAATTACCAGTTTCTTATCGGGGGAAACCACGCTTCTTTACACACTTCATTCATTCATCTGATGGGGGAACAAAACACTGGCTGCTTTTTCTCCCCAAAAATAAAACCCCTTTTATGTGGTACTTGGGTTCATGTCAGAAAATGCGTAACACATTTTTCATTGCCGAGATCATGTAACGGATGTTCCTAGTGGATTGTGTATATGTCTCAACCTCGTCGACACTGGAGTCAGACTCCGTGTCGACATCTGTGTCTGCCATCTGAGGTAACAGGCGTTTTTTGAGCCCCTGATGGCCTTTGAGACGCCTGGGCAGGCGCGGGCTGAGAAGCCGGCTGTCCCACAGCTGTTACGTCATCCAGCCTTTTATGTAAGGAGTTGACACTGTCGGTTAATACCTTCCACCTATCCATCCACTCTGGTGTCGGCCCCACAGGGGGCGACATCCCATTTATCAGCCTCTGCTCCGCCTCCACGTAACCTTCCTCATCCAACATGTCGACACAGCCGTACCGACACACCGCACACACACAGGGAATGCTCTGACTGAGGACAGGACCCCACATAGTCCTTTGGGGAGACCGAGAGAGAGTATGCCAGCACACACCAGAGCGCTATATAATGCAGGGATTAACACTATAACTGAGTGATTTTTCCCCAAATAGCTGCTTGTATACATATATTGCGCCTAAATTTAGTGCCCCCCCTCTCTTTTTAACCCTTTGAGCCTGAAAACTACAGGGGAGAGTCTGGGGAGCTGTCTTCCAGCTGCACTGTGAAGAGAAAATGGCGCCAGTGTACTGAGGGAGAAGCCCCGCCCCTTTTTCGGGGGACTTTCTCCCGCTTTTTCTGGAATACTGGCAGGGGTAATTTTACATCTATATAGCCTCTAGGACTATATATGATGTAGATTTGCCAGCCAAGGTGTCATATATTGCCCTCAGGGCGCCCCCCCCCCAGCGCCCTGCACCCATCAGTGACCGGAGTGTGGGGTGTACATGAGGAGCAATGGCGCACAGCTGCAGTGCTGTGCGCTACCTTGGTGAAGACCGAAGTCTTCTGCCGCCGATTTTCCGGACTCTTCATGCTTCTGGCTCTGTAAGGGGGACGGCGGCGCGGCTCCGGGAACGAACACCAAGGTCGGGTCCTGCGGTCGATCCCTCTGGAGCTAATGGTGTCCAGTAGCCTAAGAAGCCCAAACTACCACCTGTTAGGTAGGTTTGCTTCTTCTCCCCTTAATCCCTCGCTGCAGTGAGTCTGTTGCCAGCAGATCTCACTGTAAAATAAAAAACCTAAATATACTTTCTTTCTAGGAGCTCAGGAGAGCCCCTAGTGTGCATCCAGCTCAGCCGGGCACAAGAATCTAACTGAGGTCTGGAGGAGGGTCTTAGTGGGAGGAGCCAGTGCACACCAGGTAGTCCTAAAGTTTTCTTTAGTTGTGCCCAGTCTCCTGCGGAGCCGCTAATCCCCATGGTCCTTACGGAGTCCCCAGCATCCACTTAGGACGTTAGAGAAATAGGGAAAGATCAAGATCCACTTCCACCTCGTGCTGAAGCTGCTGCCACTAGTCATGGCCAAGACGATGAAATGCCATCAACGTCGTCTGCCAAGGCCGATGCTCAATGTCATAGTAGAGAGCATGTAAAATCCAAAAAACATAAGTTCAGTAAAATGACCCAAAAATCTAAATTGAAAGCGTCTGATGAGAAGCGTA
The DNA here is from genome assembly GCF_028390025.1 of Pseudophryne corroboree. Lineage (NCBI taxonomy): Eukaryota > Metazoa > Chordata > Amphibia > Anura > Myobatrachidae > Pseudophryne > Pseudophryne corroboree. The sequence continues at coordinate 29,975,309 of NC_086448.1, read as the reverse complement.
AACTTGCCAATATGCCATTTACGACACGGAGTGGCAAGGAACGGCTGAGGCCCTGGCCTATGTTCATGGCTAGTGCTTCAGATTCACATGAGGATGGAAGCACTCATCCTCTCGCTAGAAAAATGAAAAGACTTAAGCTGGCAAAGCACAGCAAAGAACTGTGCGTTCTTCTAAATCACAAATCCCCAAGGAGAGTCCAATTGTGTCGGTTGCGATGCCTGACCTTCCCAACACTGGACGGGAAGAGCTTGCGCCTTCCACTATTTGCACGCACCCTGCAAGTGCTGGAAGGAGCACCTGCAGTCCAGTTCCTGATAGTCAAATTGAAGATGTCACTGTTGAAGTACACCAGGATGAGGATATGGGTGTTGCTGGTGCTGGGGAGGAAATTGACAAGGAGGATTCTGATGGTGAGGTGGTTTGTTTACGTCAGGCACCCGGGGAGACACCTGTTGTCCGTGGGACGAATATGGCCATCGACATGCCTGGTCAAAATACAACAAAAAATCACCTCTTCGGTGTGGAATTATTTCAACACAAATGCGGACAACAGGTGTCAAGCCATGTGTTGCCTTTGTCAAGCTGTAATAAGTAGAGGTAAGGACGTTAACCACCTAGGAACATCCTCCCTTATACGTCACCTGGTCCGCATTCATCAGAAGTCAGTGACAAGTTCAAAAACTTTGGATGACAGCGGAAGCAGTCCACTGACCACTAAATCCCTTCCTCTTGTAACCAAGCTCCTGCAAACCACACCACCAACTCCCTCAGTGTCAATTTCCACCTTACACAGGAAAGCCAATAGTCCTGCAGGCCATCTCACTGGCAAGTCTGACGAGTCCTCTCCTGCCTGGGATTCCTCCGATGCATCCTTGAGTGTAACGCCTACTGCTGCTGGCGCTGCTGTTGTTGCTGCTGGGAGTCGATCGGCATCCCAGAGGGGAAGTCGGAAGACCACTTGTACTACTTCCAGTAAGCAATTGACTGTCCAACAGTCCTTTGCGGGGAAGATGAAATATCACAGCAGTCATCCTGCTGCAAAGCGGATAACTCAGGTCTTGTCAGCCTGGGTGGTGAGAAACGTGTGTCCGGTATCCACCGTTAATTCACAGGCAACTAGAGACTTGATTGAGGTACTGTGTCCCCGGTACCAAATACCATCTAGGTTCCATTTCTCTAGGCAGGCGATACCGAAAATGTACACAGACGTCAGAAAAAGAGTCACCAGTGTCCTAAAAAATGCAGTTGTACCCAATGTCCACTTAACCACGGACATGTGGACAAGTGGAGCAGGGCAGACTCAGGACTATATGACTGTGACAGCCCACTGGGTAGATGTATTGCCTCCCGCAGCAAGAACAGCAACAGTGGCACCAGTAGCATCATCTCGCAAACGCCAACTCATTCCTAGGCAGGCTATGCTTTGTATCACCGCTTTCCATAAGAGGCACACAGCTGACAACCTCTTACGTAAACTGAGGAACATCATCGCAGAATGGCTTACCCCAATTGGACTCTCCTGGGGATTTGTGACATACATTGAATTTGGTGGTGCAGAATTATTTAAAAAACGACAGGGGCGTGCAAGAGATGCTGTCGGTGGCCCGAAGAATGTGGGCCACTTTCGGCATTCAGCCACCGCGTGCCGAAGACTGGAGCACCAGAAAACAGTCCTGAACCTGCCCTGCCATCATCTGAAGCAAGAGGTGGTAACGAGGTGGAATTCAACCCTCTATATGCTTTAGAGGATGGAGGAGCAGCAAAAGGCCATTCAAGCCTATACATCTGCCCACGATATAGGCAAAGGAGGGGGAATGCACCTGACTCAAGCGCAGTGGAGAATGATTTCAACGTTGTGCAAGGTTCTGCAACCCTTTGAACTTGCCACACGTGAAGTCAGTTCAGACACTGCCAGCCTGAGTCAGGTCATTGCCCTCATCAGGCTTTTGCAGAAGAAGCTGGAGACATTGAAGGAGGAGCTAAAACAGAGCGATTCCGCTAGGCATGTGGGACTTGTGGATGGAGCCCTTAATTAACCAGGATTCACGGGTGGTCAATCTGTTGAAATCAGAGCACTACATTTTGGCCACCGTGCTCGATCCTAGATTTAAAACCTACGTTGTATCTCTATTTCCAGCAGACACAAGTCTGCAGAGGTTCAAAGACCTGCTGGTGAGAAAATTGTCAAGTCAAGCGGAACGTGACCCGTCAACAGCTCCTCCTTCACATTCTCCCGCAACTGGGGGTGCGAGGAAAAGGCTAAGAATTCCGAGCCCACCCGCTGGCGGTGATGCAGAGCAGTCTGGAGCGAGTGCTGACATCTGGTCCAGACTGAAGGACCTGCCAACGATTACTGACATGTCGTCTACTGTCACTGCATATGATTCTCTCACCATTGAAAGAATGGTGGAGGATTATATGAGTGACCGCATCCAAGTAGGCACGTCAGACAGTCCGTACGTATACTGGCAGGAAAAAGAGGCAATTTGGAGGCCCTTGCACAAACTGGCTTTATTCTACCTAAGTTGCCCTCCCTCCAGTGTGTACTCCGAAAGAGTGTTTAGTGCAGCCGCTCACCTTGTCAGCAATCGGCGTACGAGGTTACTTCCAGAAAATGTGGAGAAGATGATGTTCATCAAAATGAATTATAATCAATTCCTCCGTGGAGACATTCACCAGCAGCAATTCCTCCAGAAAGTACACAGGTATCTGAGAAGGTGGATTCCAGTGGGGACAAATTAATAATCTGTGAGGAGGGGGATGTACACAGTGAAAGGGGTGAGGAATCGGAGGATGATGATGAGGTGGACATCTTGCCTCTGTAGAGCCAGTTTGTGCAAGGAAAGATTGATTGCTTCTTTTTTGGTGGGGGCCCAAACCAACCAGTCATTTCAGTCACAGTCGTGTGGCAGACCCCGTCGCTGAAATGATTAGTTCGTTAAAGTGTGCATGTCCTGTTTATACAACATAAGGGTGGGTGGGAGGGCCCAAGGACAATTCCATCTTGCACCTCTTTTTTCTTTCATTTTTCTTTGCATCATGTGCTGTTTGGGGACTATTTTTTGAAGTGCCATCCTGCCTGACACTGCAGTGCCACTCCTAGATGGGCCAGGTGTTTGTGTCGGCCACTTGTGTCGCTTAGCTTAGTCACAAAGCGACCTTGGTGCGCCTCTTTTTTTCTTTGCATCATGTGCTGTTTGGGGACTATTTTTTTGAAGTGCCATCCTGCCTGACACTGCACTGCCACTCCTAGATGGGCCAGGTGTTTGTGTCGGCCACTTGTGTTGCTTAGCTTAGCCATCCAGCGACCTCGGTGCAAATTTTAGGACTAAAAATAATATTGTGAGGTGTGAGGTGTTCAGAATAGACTGAAAATGAGTGGAAATTATGGTTATTGAGGTTAATAATACTATGGGATCAAAATGACCCCCAAATTCTATGATTTAAGCTGTTTTTGAGGGTTTTTTGTAAAAAAACACCCGAATCCAAAACACACCCAAATACGACAAAAAATATTCAGGGAGGTTTTGGAAAAACTCGTCCGAATCCAAAGCACGGCCGCGGAACCGAATCCAAAACCAAAACACAAAACCCGAAAAATTTCCGGTGCACATCTCTACTATATTAGAGATGAGCGGGTTCGGTTCTCCGTGATCCAAACCCCCCCGAACTTCCCCGATTTTACACGGTTCCGAGGCAGCCTCGGATCTTCCCGCCTTGCTCGGTTAACCCGAACGCGCCCGAACGTCATCATCCCGCTGTCGGATTCTCGCGAGATTCGTTTTCTATATAAAGAGCCGCGCGTCGCCGCCATTTTCACTCGTGCATTGGAGATTGAGCGGAGAGGACGTGGCTGCGTTCTCTCCCTGAAAAGCTCCGTAATCTGTGCTCAGTGTGCTGCAAATATCTGTGCTCAGTGTGCTGCAAATATCTGTGCTCAGTGTGTTGAAAATATCTACGTTCTCTGCCTGAAAACGCTCCATATCTGTGCTCAGTGTGCTGCAAATATCTGTGCTCAGTGTGCTTTATTGTGGGGACTGGGGACCACCAGTATATAATTATAGTAGTACAGTAGGCCATTGCTGTATCTTGCAGCTCTGTGTCACTGCAAGTATCCATTCCATATCTGTGCTGCATTTTTGTGAGCAGTATATATAGTATTACAGTGCAGCATTTTGGTGATCAACAGTATATAGTTGTACAGTAGGCCATTGCTGTATCTTGCAGCTCTGTGTCACTGCAAGTATCCATTCCATATCTGTGCTGCATTATTGTGAGCAGTATATAGTAGGACAGTGCAGCATTTTGGTGACCAACAGTATATAGTTGTACAGTACATTAGGCCATTGCTGTAGTATCTTGCAGCTCTGTGTCACTGCAAGTATCCATTCCATATCTGTGCTGCATTATTGTGAGCAGTATATAGTAGGACAGTGCAGCATTTTGGTGACCAACAGTATATAGTTGTACAGTACATTAGGCCATTGCTGTAGTATCTTGCAGCTCTGTGTCACTGCAAGTACCCATTCCATATCTGTGCTGCATTATTTTGAGCAGTATATAGTAGGACAGTGCAGCATTTTGGTGACCAGCAGTATACATATATAGTACAGTACAGTAGGCCATTGCTGTATCTTGCAGCTCTGTGTCACTTCTAGTATCATGATCAGTGCTCAATATCTGCTGCATTGTTGTGACCAGTATGTATACTGTACTGTGCGACGTGTGTTATACACCTGGTGATTATACATCCTGTAATCTGTACTGAGCGATGTGTGAGATACACCTGGGGATTATACACCCTATATACTGTACTGTGTGATGTGTGAGATACACCTGGGGATTATACACCCTATATTATTATTATTATCCTTTATTTATATGGTGCCACAAGGGTTCTGCAGCGCCCAATTATAGAGTACATAAATAATCAAACAGGAAAACATCAACTTACAGTTGATGACAGTATAGGACAAGTACAGGGTAAATACACATAGTTACATAAGCAGATGACACTGGAATAAGTATCAGGTGGCAGAAGACTGCTGGATGTGGTACAGTTGAAGATTATTAAAGTAAGACAAAGGATAAGCACATGAGGGAAGAGGGCCCTACTCGTGAGAGCTTACAATCTAAAGGGGAGGAGTAGACAGACAGGGGTGACACAGATGGGGTACATAAAGAACGTGGAACAGAGGGTTAGGATGAGATTTGGCTGGGTTTGGTGAAGAAGTAGACCCCCAGAAGGCACAAGTCAATACTTAACATTGCAACATTTTACTGGGCTATGCAGGAGAAAATTAAAAATAGGGGGGAATAAAAATAATAAAAAAAAGAATCGATAACTTCTACCGCTTTCAGAAAGGTCAATGGAAGCTGAAATAATGGACAACTACCTCATGGAAGCCAGATACAGTATACCAAACAGTACTTAGCAGAGTTAGGAATGAGTGCTTATGAAATACAGTTACATTTTGTCATAATATTTCAGAAACTGCATGGCTGGTCTCTTGCACTCTTTTGCTCTAATACACCACCTGCTTTAGGATTTATATTCAAAAACATTATGTCTCCATAATCCCAAAAACGTCAGTCTTCTTGGAAAGTGGTTTGTTCCTTTGTAAGGGAAAGAGAACAAACGTTCTCAAACAACGGTTTCTCAATTTCTTTTTCCTCTGGGAAGGGATTGTGGATTTGCAGGAATATCTGAGCATTTCTGTAATCAGAAAGCAGCGACTTTCTACAAATGTTTACGAATAATTCCAGTGATTTTGTCATTTTCTTCCAGTGATTTGGACCAATAATACCATTGATTAGAACGAATAATTCCAGTGATTTTGTCATTTTCTTCCAGTGATTTGGACCAATAATACCATTGATTAGAACGAATAATTCCAGTGATTTTGTCATTTTCTTCCAGTGATTTGGACCAATAATACCATTGATTAGAACGAATAATTCCAGTGATTTTGTCATTTTCTTCCAGTGATTTGGACCAATAATACCATTGATTAGAACGAATAATTCCTGTGATATTGAGGTGTTTGTGTCGCTTAGCTTAGCCGTCCAGCGACCACAGTGCACCTCTTTTTCTCTTTTCTTTGCATCATGTGCTGTTTGGGGTCAATTTTTTTAAGTGCCATCCTGTCTGACACTGCAGTGCCACTCCTAGATGGGCCAGGTGTTTGTGCCGCCCTCTTGGGTCGCTTTGCTTAGTCATCCAGCGACCTCGGTTCAAATTTTAGGACTAAAAATAGTATTGTGAGGTGTGGGGTGTTCAGAATAGACTGGAAATGAGTGGAAATTGTGGTTATTGAGGTTAATAATACTATAGGATCAAAATTACCCCCAAATTCTATGATTTAAGCTGTTTTTGAGGGGTTTATTAAAAAAAACACCCGAATCCAACAACAAATTTTCAGGGAGGTTTTGCCAAAACGCGTCCGAATCCAAAACACGGCCGCGGAACCGAATCCAAAACCAAAACACAAAACCCGAAAAATTTCCAGTGCACATCTCTAGTCTATATAAGGTCCCACACTTGACAGTACATGTCTGAGCACAAACCAAGCATGAAGTCAAAGGAATTGTCTGTAGACCTCTGAGACAGGATTGTCTCGAGGAACAAATCTGGGGAAAGGTGCTTTGAAGGTCCCAATAAGTACAGTGGCCTCGATCATCCGTCAATGGAGGAAATTCAGAACCACCAGGACTCTTCCTAGAGCTGGTCGGAAGTCTAAACTGAGTGATCGGGGGAGATGGGCCCTAGTCAGGGAGGTGACCAAGAACCCGATGGTCACTCTGTCAGAGCTACAGCATTCCTCTTTGGCCTGTATGGTAGAGTGGCTAGACAAAAGCCACTCCTTAGTAAAAAGCACATGGCAGCCCTGGAGTTTGCCAAAATGCACCTGAAGGACTCTCAGACTATGAGAAACAAAATTATCTGGTCTGATGAGACAAAGATTGAACTCTTTGGAGTAAATGCCAGGCGTCATGTTCGGAGGAAACCAGACACCACTTATCACCAGACCAATGCCATCCCAACAGTGAAGCATGGTGGTAGTAGCATCATGATGTGGGGATGTTTTTCAGCGTCAGGAACTGGGAGACTAGTCAGGATAGAGGGAAAGATGAATGCAGCAATGTACAGAGACATCCTGGATGAAAACCTGTTTCAGAGCGCTCTTGACCTCAGACTGGTACGACGGTTCATCTTTCAGCAGGACAATGACTCTAAGCACACAGCCAAGATATCAAAGGAGTGGCTTCAGGACAACTCTGTGAATGTCCTTGAGTGGCCCAGCCAGAGCCCAGACTTGAATCCGATTGAACATCTCTGGAGAGATCTGAAAATGGCTGTGCACCAACGCTTCTCATCCAACCTGATGGAGCTTGAGAGCAGTAGCGGATCCTGCCACGGGCAAGCAGTACTTTTGCCCAGGGCGCCGCCTTCCGGAGGGCGCAGGGCGCCTTCCGGAGGGCGCCGCACCAGGGCAAGATCCGCTGCTGCAGTGTGTGCCCCCCGGCCCCCGCTGTCGCCCTGCTGCCGCTGGCCGCTGGGAAGGGAAACTAGACGCGTACGCGTCTAGTTTCCCTTCGTGGAGAGGTCCTTTACTGTGCGGTGCGCAATGACGTCATCGCGCACCGCACGGCCAAGGTCCTCTCCACGAAGGGAACTAGACGCTACGCGTCTAGTTTCTCTTCGTTGAAAGGACCTTTGATGTGCGGTGCGCGATGACGTCATCGCGCACCGCGCATCATTCCAGTCTGTACAGGGGGCGTGAATGACCACGCCCCCTGCATGAAGCCACGCCCCCCCAATGCCGCCCGGGGCGCCAGAAGCCCTGGAACCGGCCCTGCTTGAGAGGTGCTGCATAGAGGAATGGGGGAAAATGCCCAAATATACAGTAGGTGTACCAAGCATTTGGCATCATATTCAGAAAGACTTGTGGCTGTAATTGCTGACAAAGGAGCATCAACAAAGTATTGAGCAAAGGCTGTGAATACTTATCTACATGTGATTTCTTAGTTTTTTTTTATTTTTAATAAATTTGCAAAAATCTAAAAAAAACCTTTTTTCACGTTGTCATTATGGGGTATTGTGTGTAGAATTTTGAGGGAAAAATTAATTTATTCCATTTTGGAATAAGGCTGTAACATAACAAAATGTGGAAAATTGAAGCTCTGTAAATATTTTTGGGATGCACTGTACTTGGTAACTCCGGCAGGTTCCTCTCACAGAGTTGCTTGGAGAGTATGGGCCAGATGGGCAGAATGGGGAACATGGCAATAAGGAATCATGGATCACTCGAATGTATCATTAATTACACACAGGGACAGGGACTTGGAAAATGGTCCGTCCCTGCAGGGTGTAAGATTTGAACTGAACGTTAATGAAGAGAGGCCTATGGCGCATGTGCGGCCTGCACTTGTGTAATCATCAGGGGGCAAAAGCCCATAGGCTTCTAAAGGCAGCACCATCTACAGGTGGCATCTCCAGAAGGTTACAGTAGATCTGAAGCTTGCTGTATACCGGCACATGGCAGCCCCATAGAATCCTATAGCGCTTGCTGTGCCGGCGCTCCACAGCGGATAATATCTCCTATATACACCGCGGATCATAATAATACATCAGGTAAACCATGCGTATTCCAGTCAACTTCTGAAAATTGATTTATTGCATTTGTTTTATTGATACATCCCGTTCTTAGGGGTATATAACTAAGGTATGAGTTTTTTTAGAAGTGTAAATGTTGCCCATAGCAACCAATCATATTCTCGCTATTATTTTCTGTAATCAGCTAGATAAATGTTAGGTGGAATCTGATTGGTTGCTATGGTCTCCACTTTTAAAAAAACACACACCTTAGTAAATATTAGTGATGTGCACCGGAAATTTTTCGCGTTTTGTGTTTTGGTTTTTGGTTCGGTTCCGCGGCCGTATTTTGGATTCGGAGGCGTTTTGGCAAAACCTCACCGAAATTTTTTTGTCGGATTCGGGTGTTTTTTTCAAAAAACCCTAAAAAACAGCTTAAATCATAGAATTTGGGGGTCATTTTGATCCCATAGTATTATTAACCTCAATAACCATAATTTCCACTCATTTCCAGTCTATTCTGAACACCTCACAATATTATTTTTAGTCCTAAAATTTGCACCGAGGTCGCTGGATGGCTAAGCGAAGCGACACAAGTGGCCGACACAAACACCTGGCCCATCTAGGAGTGGCACTGCAGTGTCAGGCAGGATGGCCCTTCCAAAAAATTGTCCCCAAACAGCACATGATGCAAAGAAAAAAAGAGGCACACCAAGATGGCTGTGTGACTAAGCTAAGCGACACAAGTGGCCGACACAAACACCTGGCCCATCTAGGAGTGGCACTGCAGTGTCAATTAAGATAGGATGGCCCTTCCAAAAAATTGTCCCCAAACAGCACATGATGCAAAGAAAAAAAGAGGCGCACCAAGGTCGCTGTGGGACTAAGCTAAGCGACACAAGTGGCCGACACAAACACCTGGCCCATCTAGGAGTGGCACTGCAGTGTCAGACAGGATGGCCCTTCAAAAAAATACTCCCCAAACAGCACATGATGCAAAGAAAAAAAGAGGCGCACCAAGGTGGCTGTGTGACTAAGCTAAGCGACACAAGTGGCCGACACAAACACCTGGCCCATCTAGGAGTGGCACTGCAGTGTCAATTAAGATAGGATGGCCCTTCCAAAAAATTGTCCCCAAACAGCACATGATGCAAAGAAAAAAAGAGGCGCACCAAGGTCGCTGTGGGACTAAGCTAAGCGACACAAGTGGCCGACACAAACACCTGGCCCATCTAGGAGTGGCACTGCAGTGTCAGACAGGATGGCCCTTCCAAAAAATTGTCCCCAAACAGCACATGATGCAAAGAAAAAAAGAGGCGCACCAAGGTGGCTGTGTGACTAAGCTAAGCGACACAAGTGGCCGACACAAACACCTGGCCCATCTAGGAGTTGCACTGCAGTGTCAGGCAGGATGGCCCTTCAAAAAAATACTCCCTAAACAGCACATGATGCAAAGAAAAAAAGAGCCGCACCAAGGTTGCTGTGTGACTAAGCTAAGCGACACAAGTGGCCGACACAAACACCTGGCCCATCTAGGAGTGGCACTGCAGTGTCAATTAAGATAGGATGGCCCTTCCAAAAAATTGTCCCCAAACAGCACATGATGCAAAGAAAAAAAGAGGCGCACCAAGGTCGCTGTGTGACTAAGCTAAGCGACACAAGTGGCCGACACAAACACCTGGCCCATCTAGGAGTGGCACTGCAGTGTCAGACAGGATGGCCCTTCAAAAAAATACTCCCCAAACAGCATATGATGCAAAGAAAAAAAGAGGCGCACCAAGGTGGCTGTGTGACTAAGCTAAGCGACACAAGTGGCAGACACAAACACCTGGCCCATCTAGGAGTGGCAGTGCAGTGTCAGGCAGGATGGCCCTTCCAAAAAATTGTCCCCAAACAGCACATGATGCAAAGAAAAAAAGAGGTGCACCAAGGTCGCTGTGTGACTAAGCTAAGCGACACAAGTGGCCGACACAAACACCTGGCCCATCTAGGAGTGGCACTGCAGTGTCAATCAAGACAGGATGGCCCTTCCAAAAAATAGTCCCCAAACAGCACATGATGCAAAGAAAAATGAAAGAAAAAAGAGGTGCAAGATGGAATTGTCCTTGGGCCCTCCCACCCACCCTTATGTTGTATAAACAGGACATGCACACTTTAACGAACCCATCATTTCAGTGACAGGGTCTGCCACACGACTGTGACTGAAATGACTGGTTGGTTTGGGCCCCCACCAAAAAAGAAGCAATCAATCTCTCCTTGCACAAACTGGCTCTACAGAGGCAAGATGTCCACCTCATCATCATCCTCCGATTCCTCACCCCTTTCACTGTGTACATCCCCCTCCTCACAGATTATTAATTCGTCCCCACTGGAATCCACCATCTCAGGTCCCCGTGTACTTTCTGGAGGCAATTGCTGCTGGTGAATGTCTCCACGGAGGAATTGATTATTATTCATTTTAATGAACATCATCTTCTCCACATTTTCTGGAAGTAACCTCGTACGCCGATTGCTGACAAGGTGAGCGGCTGCACTAAACACTCTTTCGGAGTACACACTGGAGTAGGGCAACTTAGGTAGAATAAAGCCAGTTTCTGCAAGGGCCTCCAAATTGCCTCTTTTTCCTGCCAGTATACGTACGGACTGTCTGACGTGCCTACTTGGATGCGGTCACTCATATAATCCTCCACCATTCTTTCAATGGTGAGAGAATCATATGCAGTGACAGTAGACGACATGTCAGTAATCGTTGGCAGGTCCTTCAGTCTGAACCAGATGTCAGCACTCGCTCCAGACTGCCCTGCATCACCGCCAGCGGGTGGGTTCGGAATTCTTAGCCTTTTCCTCGCACCCCCAGTTGCGGGAGAATGTGAAGGAGGAGATGGTGACAGGTCACGTTCCGCTTGACTTGACAATTTTCTCACCAGCAGGTCTTTGAACCTCTGCAGACTTGTGTCTGCCGGAAAGAGAGATACAACGTAGGTTTTAAATCTAGGATCGAGCACGGTGGCCAAAATGTAGTGCTCTGATTTCAACAGATTGACCACCCGTGAATCCTGGTTAAGCGAATTAAGGGCTCCATCCACAAGTCCCACATGCCTAGCGGAATCGCTCTGTTTTAGCTCCTCCTTCAATGTCTCCAGCTTCTTCTGCAAAAGCCTGATGAGGGCAATGACCTGACTCAGGCTGGCAGTGTCTGAACTGACTTCACGTGTGGCAAGTTCAAAGGGTTGCAGAACCTTGCACAACGTTGAAATCATTCTCCACTGCGCTTGAGTCAGGTGCATTCCCCCTCCTTTGCCTATATCGTGGGCAGATGTAAAGGCTTGAATGACCTTTTGCTGCTCCTCCATCCTCTGAAGCATATAGAGGGTTGAATTCCACCTCGTTACCACCTCTTGATTCAGATGATGGCAGGGCAGGTTCAGGACTGTTTGCTGGTGCTCCAGTCTTCGGCACGCGGTGGCTGAATGCCGAAAGTGGCCCGCAATTCTTCGGGCCACTGACAGCATCTCTTGCACGCCCCTGTCGTTTTTTAAATAATTCTGCACCACCAAATTCAATGTATGTGCAAAACATGGGACGTGCTGGAATTTGCCCAGATGTAATGCACGCACAATATTGCTGGCGTTGTCCGATGTCACAAATCCCCAGGAGAGTCCAATTGGGGTAAGCCATTCTGCGATGATGTTCCTCAGTTTCCGTAAGAGGTTGTTAGCTGTGTGCCTCTTATGGAAAGCGGTGATACAAAGCGTAGCCTGCCTAGGAACGAGTTGGCGTTTGCGAGATGCTGCTACTGGTTCCGCCGCTGATGTTCTTGCTGCGGGAGGCAATACATCTACCCAGTGGGCTGTCACAGTCATATAGTCCTGAGTCTGCCCTGCTCCACTTGTCCACATGTCCGTGGTTAAGTGGACATTAGGTACAACTGCATTTTTTAGGACACTGGTGACTCTTTTTCTGACGTCTGTGTACATTTTCGGTATCGCCTGCCTAGAGAAATGGAACCTAGATGGTATTTGGTACCGGGGACACAGTACCTCAATCAAGTCTCTAGTTTGCTGTGAATTAACGGTGGATACCGGATACACGTTTCTCACCACCCAGGCTGACAAGACCTGAGTTATCCGCTTTGCAGCAGGATGACTGCTGTGATATTTCATCTTCCTCGCAAAGGACTGTTGGACAGTCAACTGCTTACTGGAAGTAGTACAAGTGGTCTTCCGACTTCCCCTCTGGGATGACGATCGACTCCCAGCAGCAACAACAGCAGCGCCAGCAGCAGTAGGCGTTACAGTCAAGGATGCATTGGAGGAATCCCAGGCAGGAAAGGACTCGTCATACTTGCCAGTGACATAGCCTGCAGGACTATTGGCTTTCCTGTGTAAGGTGGAAATTGACAATTGACACTGAGGGAGTTGGTGGTGTGGTTTGCAGGAGCTTGGTTACAAGAAGAAGGGATTTAGTGGTCAGTAGACTGCTTCCGATGTCATCCACAGTTTTTGAACTTGTCACTGACTTCTGATGAATGCGGTCCAGGTGACGTATAAGGGAGGATGTTCCTAGGTGGTTAACGTCCTTACCCCTACTTATTACAGCTTGACAAAGGCAACACACGGCTTGACACCTGTTGTTCGTATTTGTGTTGAAATAATTCCACACCGAAGAGGTGATTTTTTTGTATTTTGACCAGGCATGTCAATGGCCATATTCGTCCCACAGACAACTGGTGTCTCCCCGGGTGCCTGACTTAAACAAACCACCTCACCATCAGAATCCTCCTTGTCAATTTCCTCCCCAGCGCCAGCAACACCCATATCCTCATCCTGGTGTACTTCAACAGTGACATCTTCAATTTGACTATCAGGAACTGGACCGCGGGTGCTCCTTCCAGCACTTGCAGGGGGCGTGCAAATGGTGGAAGGCGCAAGCTCTTCCCGTCCAGTGTTGGGAAGGTCAGGCATCGCAACCGACACAATTGGACTCTCCTTGGGGATTTGTGATTTAAAAGAACGCACAGTTCTGTGCTGTGCTTTTGCCAGCTTAAGTCTTTTCATTTTTCTAGCGAGAGGATGAGTGCTTCCATCCTCATGTGAATCTGAACCACTAGCCATGAACATAGGCCAGGGCCTCAGCCGTTCCTTGCCACTCCGTGTCGTAAATGGCATATTGGCAAGTTTACGCTTCTCATCAGACGCTTTCAATTGTGATTTTTGGGTCATTTTACTGAACTTTTGTTTTTTGGATTTTACATGCTCTCTACTATGACATTGGGCATCGGCCTTGGCAGACGACGTTGATGGCATTTCATCGTCTCGGCCATGACTAGTGGCCGCAGCTTCAGCACGAGGTGGAAGTGGATCTTGATCTTTCCCTATTTTAACCTCCACATTTTTGTTCTCCATTTTTTAATGTGTGGAATTATATGCCAGTATCAATAGCAATGGCCTACTACTATATATACTGCGCACAACTGAAATGCCCCACAGGTATGGATGGATAGTATACTTGACGACACAGAGGTAGGTAGAGCAGTGGCCTTCCGTACCGTACTGCTATATATACTGGTGGTCACTGTCAGCAAAACTCTGCACTGTACTTTTCCTATATAATACTGCTGGTCCCCAGTCCCCACAATAAAGCAGTGTGAGCACAGATATATGCAGCACACTGAGCACAGATATGGAGTGTTTTTCAGGCAGACAACGTATACTGGTGGTCACTGGTCAGCAAAACTCTGCACTTTACTCCTCCTATATAATATACTGGTGGTCCCCAGTCCCCACAATAAAGCAGTGTGAGCACAGATATATGCAGCACACTGAGCACAGATATAGAGTGTTTTTCAGGCAGACAACGTATACTGGTGGTCACTGTCAGCAAAACTCTGCACTGTACTCCTCCTATATAATACAGCTGCTCCCCAGTCCCCACAATTAAGCAATAAGCACAAATATTTGCATCAACATTAATAAACGGAGAGGACGCCAGCCACGTCCTCTCCCTAACATTTCCAATACACGAGTGAAAATGGCGGCGACGTGCGGCTGTTTATATAGAATCCGAATCTCGCGAGAATCCGACTGCGGGATGATGACGTTCGGGCACGCTCGGGTTAACCGAGCCATACGGGAGAATCCGAGTATGCCTCGGACCCGTGTAAAATGGGTGAAGTTCGGGGGGGGTTCGGTTTCCGAGGAACCGAACCCGCTCATCACTATAATATAGACAGGTGTATGCCTTTCCAAATCATGTCCAATCAACTGAATTTACCACAGGTGGACTCCAATTAAGCTGTAAGAACATCTCCCGCCCCCAGTGAGATAATTGGCATTTACCATTGGTATTATTTCTTTATAAGATGTGCATGATATAAAATACAAAACTGCCACTTTAAAGTCTCTTAATTGCAACTACGTTTCAATGCAGTCTCGTTATTTTGCTGTATGAGACAGCGGCCTCAGTTTCTCAGTATAGGGAACTTATTACTAGGTATGTCATTGGAATCATTAATGTCCCTTTTCTCTAGAAAATCTCCACAGATCCACCAGATCGTTGTTATCAGAACTATTAGAGATGAGCGGTTCTGAGAGCTGACATGACTGGCTCACTGCTCCGTGGATGGTGTGATACAAATGACCGGTGGTCTGGATGCTGCCAGTCACATGACTGACACTGACATCCCAACATTATTTTACCCCTCCCCTGCCCCCAACCCTAAGCCTAACCCATCTGGGGTGGTAGCAATGGCTAAGATTCGGGGGAGAGGGGTTGGCATCATAAAAGCACGTCAGTTACCTGTCCGCAAACAACAGTCAAAATAGAATTGTGTGATTTTTGGTGATGACCTATATTACAGGGGTGGCACTTGATATTTCGGCTGTCGGGGACCCAGCACTCAGCATACCGGCACCGGAATCCCGACAGCCGGCATACCGACAACTCTTTTCCCACTTGGGGTGTCCACGACACCCCTGGAGGGAGATTAAATAGCGCGGCACGCTCTTTTGCGCCCGCCCCGGTACCGGTATACTGGTGGTCAGGATCCCGGTGCCGGGATCCCGATCACCAGCATACCATAGTAGACCCATATTACAGATCGCAACAGCTACACATGCACCCAATTCAGAGACAATTATGTAATTACTTAGAAATAGCAGTTTAGAACGTGCAGTTAAGTAATGTTTCAGCAATCTGTGCACGGGAGGCATTCAATTTGCCGCCTCCCGGAATCCCCACTCGGGTGGTTGTCCACGCCACCACCCGAGGAGGAATATAACACCGTGGTGACCCAAATTCGACCACCGCGCCCCGAAGAGTGGTGAGCATAGCGAGCCTGCGAGGGGACACTGCGCTCGCCACTGGTATTTCGGCTGTCGGGATCCTGGCGTCGGTCTCCTGCCCGCCGGGATCCTGTCAGCTGACATATTATACTGAATCCCTGTGTACATGCCGTGTGTTTCCATCACAGTACAGCTGTGTCATTGTATCACATGGCGTTGCTGTTATCTAAACAATGCGCATTGCCAATCTGACATTCCTTTCAGATCCATTTCCATAATGTCATTAACCCACTTTACTAAACAATTACTTAACACACTATCCAGCTAACAAGTACGGGCAAGAGAACATCAAGGATGAACATTCCACCAATGTTCATTACTCTCAGGGCTTCAATATACAGGAGGGGCCGCCCTGCCCCCGCCCGTAGTGCCAACCATCTCACATCCTCAGCCAAGCCCGCCAAGATGTTTTGGTTTGGCATCAGGTCCCTTAGTACCTCCGTCATCCCCCTTTTCTCTGGGCAATGAGCCCTCATTTAATTAATAAAGCCCATATTACTGGGACTGCGAGCATATTGATGGTAGTTTAATACTAATGTTTGC
The DNA here is from genome assembly GCF_028390025.1 of Pseudophryne corroboree. Lineage (NCBI taxonomy): Eukaryota > Metazoa > Chordata > Amphibia > Anura > Myobatrachidae > Pseudophryne > Pseudophryne corroboree. The sequence continues at coordinate 29,958,827 of NC_086448.1, read as the reverse complement.
CCGCAGCTTCGCGCGCTGGACGTCCTCCAAATTGTTTTTTTTATTCTTTCCATAGTTGATAAACTGTCCCTATAAGTATTTTACTACCCAAAACTTTATATTTATACACATATAGTCATTTTGGACTTGAGGAGTCTACACACTGCTCGCACAGAGTGTCAAGCGTCTGGTATTCCTTTAATGCTCGTCTCCTGATGTCACATCGAGATCAGGCATACCTCAGTTCTTTTCTAGGGGAGGGATGTACTAAAGCAGAAGTGCGGTGAAATGCCTGTTTCCGTAGATATTACTGCATTTCCAAATGTACTAAAGCCCTAACGTCGGGGCTCCAATTCGGAGGGTAACGCTATCTATAGAGTAATGAGCTCCTGGAGAGGCAGAATAACATAAGAGGGCGGCATGGTGGAGATCTCTGCTCTTCTGCACCAAGGATTGAGGCTTATTGTGGCCAGGCTACCTGAGGATGGACCACCCATGGCACCTCCACCTGCTGGAGAGTTCACCACATCAAATATGGCCATGGTCAGTTGATGCGAGTTCACCACATCTGGGCACGGTCCCCCAGCTCAGACCATGATAATTCCATCCATGGCCAGTGGCCTTGAGGATCTAGCTGGTGGCCAGCCCCTGAGACTACCCAGCCAGAATGGAGGCCTCTGCGCAAAATGTAACTGCATTAATGAGCTCTGTAGTACCCAAAGTCCCAAATTCATGGTGACCATCTGCCATTGTGCTAACGATCTCATGTTCCAGAAGATTGGTTATTGTATTCATTCATACCAGGTCATGAGCTCTTCATTGGCCCTGGATACTCTTTTCCTATAATTTAAACCATAGTGTTGGTACATGGATTTTCACCATTTAGAGTGGGTGCTGGAGGAGCACTGGCAGCCCAACATTCCATTAGACCAGAGGTTCTCAAATGCAAACCTCAAGTCACCCCAACCGTCCAATAGTCCAGGTTTTAAGTATATCCATGGCTCAGTTGTGGGGGGATCAGTATGAATGACCGATGGACGGGATACCTGCAGTTAGAATCCCGACAACGGCGTCCCATACATCAGAATGTCAACAGCCCCCCAGTGAGCCACCTAACCCTCCTCTTCTCCCTACTCTAACCCTGACCGTCCCTTCTGGGTGCCTAACCCTAACCCTCCCTCCCCGTCCCTAATCCTAACCCCCCAGCGCTGCAGCCTATCCCCCCTTTTGCAGCCTAGACCTAACCTACCCCCTCCCGCGGAAGGACGACAGTGCGTCCCGCTGTCCGGACGTTCGGGATGTTGGCTGTTGGTAATATGATGCTGACATCCTGAGCAGCATCGGGATCTTGACCCCAGCAATGTGGCCTTCCTTCGGGATCCCGGCGTCGGTATATTGACTGTCGGGATCCCGTATATCGGGAAGCTAACTGCTTCCCGTTGTGGGTTATGCACCAAAGCTTGGATAGCAATAAAGGGGAGGGAGATAAAGTACCAGCCAATCAGCTTCTGTCATGTTACAGGCTGTTATGATCTGATTGGTTGGTAGTTTATCTCTCTCCACTATATCTCTCTTCAAACTTTGATACATCTTCCCCATAGTGTGAACGAAAGCTCTGGCAGAAATTTGCATATCCTGCAGCATACTGTAGCTCATTAAAAGTATGTTTTTCACATGTTTTCTAACATGTTGTTTCTTTGACACTTTACGATACATACCATTTATGTGTTGTTTGTCATGCGACTGCACACTGTATTAGCCATGCTGTTACATTGGCTAATAATATAAGACTGAAATATAGAAGTGTGACATAAACTTCTGACGTCCGAATGGTCTATTACTGTCATTAAAAAGGTTTTCCCATTTAAGAAAAAAAAGAAGGTATTTTCAAATACCGCAGTAAATGTGAGTTGTAGTTTACAACAGGGACATCTAAAAAACTACGGCCTGTGGTTCAAACGTGGCTCGCCACCTACTGCAATGTGGCTCCCATGTGCTAGCAGGGCCCCTGCAGCAGAAAGTTCCCTGAACTGCATTCTGTGCTTAGGTCGGACAAGAGCCATTGGAGACGAGGAGGTTTGTGCAGCACAGCCTCTGGTACTCTGGGGAGACACTGCGGTGGGCCTCTTCCAGCACCGAACTCTGATTTCCACCTTCACAGCCATTTCAGACAGTCTCAGCTCCGCAGTCAGTATGACTTCACAGCCCCAGTCTGCATTCTGTATCTCATAGCAACCTGGTCTGAGGCACACACATATGCTTACATATGTAATGTGGGGTGGATGGGATTATAGGAAGGGTGGACAGGGCAGTTTCCCCACACATTGAGGCCCTCCAAACTGCGGAAGATATTGCCCCACCCCCCTCCGGCCCAGCCAACCCAGCACCTTACTAACTTGTCATCTCCCTGTAGGGATGGCCATAGACCATTGATGACCAATGACCCCGTATCTGTATGGAAAGGAATGCAATCCATAACTACAAGAAAACATCGAAGTCCACCACCATGCACCAAGACCTAGCAGACGAGCTGAACCACTTTTATTGCAGGGTCGCAAAAGAAGTCCCCTGCGACCCAAACAATCACTTCTACGATGCCCCGAACACCGACGGCCAACTCCAGGCACTTCAAGTCGCCCAAGAAGAGGTGGAGGCACTGTTCAAAAGAGCCAAACCCAGGAAAGCTCTGGGTCCTGACGGAGTGTCACCATCTGCCCTGAGAGTATGTGCGGGCGAGCTCACCCCCATATTCACCAAGATCTTCAACAAATTGCTGGAGCTACAGAAAGTCCCTTCCTGCCTTAAAAGGTCCACTATTGTCATGGTCTCCATGAAACCCACTATCACGAACCTGAACGACTACAGGCCGATAGCACTGACGTCTATGGTCATGAAAACGTTCGAGCGTCTGGTTTTGAATCACCTGAAAACTGTGACTGGTGCCCAACTGGACCCCCTACAGTTCGCCTATTGATCGAATTGGTGTGTCAAGGATGCAGTCAACCTGGGCCTGCACTACATTCTACAGCACCTAGACATTCCCGGTACCTACGTGAGGGTCCTGTTTGTTGATTTCAGCTCTGCCTTCAATACAATCGTCCCCAACATCGTCCACCCGAAATAACTTCGCATAGGGGTCCCAGAAGCTACCTGTTCCTGGATAGTAGACTTCCTGACAGATAGGACACAGGTGGTGAAAGCAGGGGAATTCACCTCTCAAGCGCGGTCCATCAGTACAGGGGCCCCTCAGGGCTGTGTCCTCTCAACCCTGCTCTTCTCCCTATACACAAATGACTGCACCTCAGAGATGCAATCAGTAAAGATCATCAAATTCGCTGACAACACCACCGTCATTGGCCTCATCAAGGACGGGGATGAATCACCCTATAGACGGGAAGTAGACCAGTTGGCCCAGTGGTAACTAAGGCAACTAAGGAAGTTCAACATCCCACAGAAGCTTCTGCTCCTGTTCTACTCCGCGATTGTGGAGTTGGTACTGTGCTCCTCGATACTGGTATGGCACGGCTCCACCAGCGCGAGAGACAGATGCAGGCTCCAAAAGGTGGGCAGAACCACAGAGAAGATCATCGGGCCGACCTTCCCTCAGTCCAGGACCTGTACCTGTCCAGAGCTCAAAAGCGGGCAACAAAGATAGTAAAGGACCAGCTACACCCCGGCCACAGCATGTTTAACTTGCTTCCTTCAGGCAGGCGTTACAGGGCCGTCCCCGCCGGGTCCACCAGAAGCCTCAAAAGTTTCTTTCCCCAAGTGGTGCGCCTGCTGAACTCCTGAACGTTGACTGACTAGATGTACAAGTAACGCACTTGTGTCCCTACGGTATACCTATCTGTCTGACTTTACTCCCCCCCCCCCCACCTGCTTATCTGTTACCTACTTGGCTGTTGTACAGTAAACCGAAGACAGATTCCTAGTATACGCAAGTATACCTGTCCAATAAAGCGGATTCTGATGATTCCAAATCATCAATGGTTTATGGGCGATGTCAAATACTTTTGCCATCGATGATGGAGAACCAGATGTTTCCCACCATTGATGGTATCTGTACATCCGATGGTTCTTTATTCATTTTACTACAACATGCCCACAAAGCCCCACCCCCAGGCTTTGATTGGCCCATGGGCCAGTCAGTAAAATAACCGATTAGTTTGTAACCAACATTGGTCACTTGCCAGTTAACCTTCAATGGCAACCATCAATGTTAAACATACCAATGGCCATCCCTAGCTCCCAGCATCAGTGTAATGTTGTGATTCGCATGTGTATGGTGAGTGGGTAGGGCTAATACTGTGAAGTACTGACCACGTCAGAGACCTGTGCTGTAGCCACGCTGTAACAGGTAGTGTCTCTTATGCTCACTCTCCCTCCCTCCCTCTCTCTCTCTTTCTACCTCACCTCTATCTCACTTCCTGATATCTCCTCTCTCATCCCCCTCTCACTTATGCTCCTCTCTTTCCCCCTCTCCCTTGTTCACTCCTCCTCTCTCCCTGACACCATCTCTCTCTCTCTCTCTCATTCGTTCCCCCTCTCTTATCTCTCTCTCTTTTCCCCGACACCCTCTCTCTTTCTCTCTTGCTCCTCTCTGTCTCTTTCCCTCTTTCTCCTTCCCCCTGACACCCCCTCTCTCTCTCTCGCTACTATCTCTCTCTCTCTCCATGACCCCCCCTTCTCTCACTTCTCTTCCACCTCTCACTCTCACCTCTCTCCCTCTTTCTATCCTCATCTCTATCTCTCTGACACCCTCTCTCGCTCCAATACTCCCCCTCTCTCATCCCTTTCTCTCTTTCTCCCCGACACCCTCTCTATCTCTCTTGTTCCTCTGTCTATCACTCTCTTTCTCACTCCTCTCTCTCTCTCTCTCTCCCTGACAACCTCTTTTTTTATCTCGCTCCTCTCTCTTTCTCCCTGATACTCTCTCTATCTCTCTTTAATTTTCCCCTCTCGCACTCCTCTCTCTCCCTTGCTCCTCTATCTCTTTCTCGCTTTTTACCTGATACCCTCTCTCGTTCTTCACTATCCCTCTTTCTCTCCCCATATCTTTCTCTCTGATACCCTCTCCCCTTCCCTATTCCCTCTCTCTCTCTTTTCTCCCTGACATCTTCTCTCTCTCTTTCTCCTCTCTTTCCCTCTCTTTCTCTTCCTCTGGCTCCCCCCCCCCTCTCTCCATGACCCCAATCTCTTTCCCTGACACCATTTCACTCCTTCTCCATCTTTTTCTCGTTCCTCTCTCTATCCCCCTGACACCCTCTCTATCTCACTCCTCTTTGTGTCTCTTTCCCTCTCTCTCTCTCTCTCTCTCTCTCTCTCTCTCTCTCTCCCTGACACCCTCTATCCCTTTTGCTCATGGGGGCAGAGGCAATTTTATTTGTGAGGCTTCCATACCTTTTCTGCTCCGAGGCTCCCACTAGCCTGAATCTGGCACTGTGTGTTACACCTGCAAATTATGTTCTGAGTTATTAGAAGGTCTCTGATTTCACTATAATCATTCCTGTGATCAGAACCACAAATGACACATGTCAGAGGTGTGGACTATGCTGATGTTTATGGAGCTGAACGAATATCGGCTGATTGTGCATGCATCAACGTATCGGATGCAAGCTGCGTATGCATCACCCTCCATATCTGGATCAGGCACACAGATGGCACGTGGGTTCAGAAAAGCGTGAGTTTCTTAATGAGAAATAATCATTAGCACATACACATGCTTGGAAGTAATGAAATGATCTGCGGAGATGAGTCAGAGCTGGTAATGTGAATTTGTTAGGGCTAAGTCAGGAGATATAGAAGGATTAAAAAGGCGTGACAGTACAATCCCAACCGCATGTTCTACTTCTAAGCATTGCAAAATAGAGGCTATATCACACAGCAGGGTGGTGTGATCAGTGTGTAGCACATGAGAGCAGTGTATATAGGAGGTTATATCACACAGCAGGGTGGTGTGATCACTGTGTAGCACATGAGAGCAGTGTATATAGGAGGTTATATCACACAGCAGGGTGGTGTGATCACTGTGTAGCACATGAGAGCGGTGTATACAGGAGGTTATATCACACAGCAGGGTGGTGTGATCACTGTGTAGTACATGAGAGCGGTGTATATAGGAGGTTATATCACACAGAAGAGTGGTGGGATCACTGTATAGCACATGAGAGCGGTGTATATACAGTAGGAGGTTATATCACACAGTAAGGTGGTGTGATCTCTATGTTGTACATGAGAGCGGTGTAGGAGGTTATATCACACAGAAGAGTAGTGTGATCACTGTATAGCACATGAGAGCGGTGTATATAGGAGGTTATATCACACAGCAGGGTGGTGTGATCACTGTATAGCACATGAGAGTGGTGTATATATGAGGTTATATCACATAGCAGGGTGGTGTGATCAGTGTGTAGCACATGAGAGCGGTGTATATAGGAGGTTATATCACACAGCAGGGTGGTGTGATCACTATGTAGCACATGAGAGCGGTGTATATAGGAGGCTACATCACACAGCAGAGTGGTGTGATCACTGTGTAGCACATGAGAGTGGTGTATATAGGAGGCTACATCACACAGCTGGGAGGTGTGATCAGTGTGTAGCACATGAGAGCGGTGTATATAGGAAGTTATATCACACAGCAGGGTGGTGTGATCACTATGTAGCACATGAGAGCGGTGTATATAGGAGGCTACATCACACAGCAGGGTGGTGTGATCACTGTGTAGCACATGAGAGTGGTGTATATAGGAGGCTACATCACACAGCAGGGAGGTGTGATCAGTGTGTAGCACATGAGAGCGGTGTGTATAGGAGGTTATATCACACAGCAGGGTGGTGTGATCAGTGTGTAGCACATGAGAGCGGTGTATATAGGTTATATCACACAGCAAAGTGGTGTGATCAGTGTGTAGCACATGAGAGTGGTGTATATAGAAACATAGAAACATAGAATTTGACGGCAGATAAGAACCACTTGGCCCATCTAGTCTGCCCCTTTTTTTTATCCTTTAGGTAATCTCAACCCTTTTTGAACCTTAATTCTTTGTAAGGATATTCATATGCCTATCACAAGCATGTTTACATTGCTCTACAGTCTTAGCCTCTACCACCTCTGATGGGAGACTATTCCACTTATCCACTACCCTTTCCGTGAAGTAATTTTTCCTTAAATTTCCCCTGAACCTCCGCCCCTCCAGTCTCAGTGTATGTCCTCGAGTTCTAATACTTCTCTTCCTTTGAAGAATGTTTCCCTCCTGAACTTTGTTAAGACCCTTGATCAGTGTCGGACTGGAGCATGAAGGGCCTACCGGGGGTATGCAATGGTAGGGGCCCATGATTAGAGGTGTGGTCAGCCTCCAAAGGGGGTGTGACCAGTCACCACAGAGGTTTGGCTAACCATTATAGAGTACCTGGTCTGGACTCCTTGATAATTTATATAGTAATTAATGCTAGTGCATGCATGATAATGTGCCAGATTAATGACAGCAATATACTGTAGAGAATACATCATAATCCTGTGCAGTATAAGGTAACATATGTATAATATATAATTCAAGTGCACAGTCCAGAACCTGATCCCTAGAGGTGGAGGGCCCCCCAGGCAGTGGGGCCTACCGGTGGTTTCTCCTGTACCCCTGTGGGCCAGTCCGAGCCTGCCCTTGATATATTTGAAAGTTTCTATCATGTCTCCCCTTTCCCTTCTCTCCTCCAAACCATACATGTTAAGATCTTTTAGCCTTTCCGGGTACGTTTTGTGATGTAGGCCATGCACCATTTTAGTTGCCCTTCTTTGTACACTCTCTAATGTATTTATATCCTTCTGGAGATATGGTCTCCAGAACTGGACAGAGTATTCCAGATGGGGCCGGACCAATGACCTATACAGTGGCATTATCACTTCTTTTTTCCTACTACTGATTCCTCTCCCTATGCAACCAAGCATCTGACTTGCCTTTCTCATTGCTTTGTTGCATTGCTTTCCTGCCTTCAAGTCACTTGAAATAGTGACTCCTAAATCCCTTTCCTCCTCAGTAGTTTCCATTATAGTACCCTTGATACTATATTTAGCCTTTGGGTTTTTGAGACCCAAGTGCATGATTTTGCATTTTTTAGCATTAAACTGTAGTTGCCACGTTCTTGACCATTTCTCAAGCCTACCTAGGTCATCAATCATTTGTTTTACCCCTCCCGGTGTGTCTACCCTGTTGCATATCTTTGTATCATCTGCAAAAAGGCATACCTTCCCTTCAATACCATCTGCAATGTCACCAACAAAGATATTAAAGAGAACTGGACCAAGTACAGATCCCTGGGGTACTCCACTGGTAACATTTCCCTCCATAGATTGCACTCCATTAACTGTCAGTTTTCTATCCTGCAACCAGATTCTTATCCATTTAACTGTTTTATAATCCACCCCCACGCTTTCAAGTTTATTTAGCAGTCTTCGATGTGGGACAGTGTTAAAAGCCTTACTAAAGTCTAGATATGCTACATCTACAGCTCCCCCTTGATCTATTATTTTCATCACAGAGTCAAAAAAGTCAATAAGATTTGTTTGGCATGATCTACCACCAGTAAATCCATGCTGCTTTGGATCCTGTAAGTGGTTTGATTTAAGATATTCCACAACTCTTTCTTTTAATAGTTTTTCCATTACTTTCCCCACTACTGATGTAAGGCTTACTGGTCTGTAGTTACTGGCTTCTTCCTTGCTTCCACTTTTGTGCAGTGGAACTACATTTGCTCTTTTCCAGTCCTCTGGAATGGCACCTGTATTTAGTGACTGGTTAAATAATTCTGTTAACGGTGTAACCAGCACATCTTTTAGCTCTTTGAGTATCCTTGGGTGTATCCCATCTGGTCCCATTGATTTATCCACTTTTAGTTGTGAAAGTTCTGTTAGGACCTTCTCCTCTGTAAATGTACTTTCATCTACCTTATTTTTATGAATGTCCTTGCAACTTAACTGTGGCCCCATCCCTTCTTCTGTAGTAAATACTGAGCAAAAATAATTATTTAGGTGATCTGCTATTGCCTTGTCTCCCTCCACCAAATTCTCACTCTCTGTCTTAAGTCTTATTATTCCTCCATTTGATTTTCTCATTTCACTTATATACTTAAAAAAAGTTTTGCCCCCTTTATCTACTGACTGGGCCATTTTCTCCTCAGCTTCTGCCTTTGCATGTCTGATCACTTTCTTAGCATCCTTCCATCTGTCAAGAGACACCTCTTTGTCATTATTATCTTGAGTCTGTTTGTATTTCCTAAAAGCCATTTTTTTTGCTTTCACACTAGTTGATACTTCTTTTGTGAACCACACTGGCTTCCTTTTCCTGGTGCTTTTCCTAACCCTTTTGATACAAAGATCAGTTGCACTTAGTATTGCACTTTTCAGTTTTTCTCACCTCTCCTGCACTCCTTCCAAGTTCCACCAGTCCGCCAATGAATCACTTAAACATCTCCCCATTTTTGCAAAATCAGCATTTCTAAAATCCAACACCTTTGTTTTTGTGTGACAGGAGTTGGATCCTGTCTTTATACTAAACCATACTGCTTGATGATCACTGGATCCCAGGTGCTCACCCACATATATGTTGGATATCCTATCACCATTTGTAAGAATTAAATCTAATATTGAATCTTTGCGAGTGGGCTCCGTCACCAATTGCTTGAGAGATGCTCCCTGTAAGGAATGTAGAAATTTGCCACTTGTAGCTGAATTTGCAAAAGACCCCTCCCAATTTACATAAGGTAAATTAAAGTCTCCCATGATTATGACTTCTCCCTTTAAAGCCTTTTTAGTGATGTCCAACAATAGGTTTCTGTCCAAATCCTGCCCCTGGCCTGGTGGTCTATATATCACCCCAATGCGAATAACATCCTTCTCCCCGGTTTCTATGGTGACCCAAAGGGCCTCAGTTTTGTCTTCAATATTTTGTATTAAAGTAGCATTTATGCTTTTTTTCACATACATTGCTACCCCTCCTCCTATTCTTCCTATTCTATCCTTCCTAAATAAATTGTATCCTGGTATAGCTATGTCCCAGTCATGATTTTCATTGCACCATGACTCTGTAATTGCCACAAAATCCAGGTTATCCCTTGTCATTATCGCAATTAGCTCTGGAATTTTGTCTCCTAAGCTCCTAGCATTTGCACACATAGCTTTAAGAATTTTGTCTGTGCATTTGTTATTAGTAGCCATGTCCAGACTGTACAAAATAAATGACAAGTTTAAAGTTGAAATTACCTGTTTGGGGATGTTGCTCAGTGTTTGAGATATATATATATATATATATATATATAGAGGGGGAAAAAACAGCGGCACTCAGGGTCTTAAGCAAAAGTGAATTGTATTAAGACATCAATGAAGAAGATGTTTTCTTCATTGATGTCTTAATACAATTCACTTTTGCTTAAGACCCTGAGTGCCACTGTTTTTTTTTCCTGTATTCCGATCCAACACTGAGGGCACCTGGGCAATCATTCTTCACACCAAAAAGGAGTGCCGGGCTGTGTTTACAAGATATATATATATATAGGTTGGGGAGGGACGGCGGCACTCAGAGTCTTTCACTCCCAAGTAAATCAAAGCAGAAAGTGCATTTATTGGTCAACGTTTCGGGGGACGGACCCCCTTCCTCAGGACACTGCAAACTAGTGACAATACAAAGAAAGACAACTTAAATACCTTACCTATCCCGGGTACCTGCGTCTGCATCCACGTCCCCGCCGTCCAGTGTGTGGAGCCCGCACTTCCGGCAGCGTGTGGCATGCGGCGCCCGGAAGTCGCGTCATCCCGCTACACGGACCCGTTAGTGACGTGGCTGCAAACAGAGGGAAGCCGGTAACCATGGAGACGCGACGCAGCATAGCATTGCTGCGCCGCCTCACGTGACACATACCACATACACAAATAATATAACAAACGTAATACAGGTGCTTGCATGAGTGAATTAAGTTATAAACCAAATGTTCTGCAGTATATTAAAACACAAAATAATCGTGTGAACGGTAAATGTGAATGACTTAGATATGGTTGCATGGGTTAACAACTGATATCAGCCCAAAATAACCACTGGTGGAACACACATGATCCTGTCAAAAGAGAACTGATTATAAAAGAACCAATTAAAAAACTTGTATACAACAAATCAATTAATCTAGACATCATTAAGTGTATGGGGAGTACAGTTCCTGATTAACCCCTGTTTTACTAGCTACCTGGACCTACGTCAGGGACCTAATCTAACTCTGGTCAGGGCCAAGTGTTACTTAAAGCTTGTTTTAACTATATGCTTTTTATAGAAAAATTTGCTTTTTTTAAGGAAATATATAATTAGCTGTGGAAAACGTTATAAGCACAATGCTGAAAAAAATCCTGGAAAACAATGATGGAACAAAATTGTTATAATGGAAAAAATATTATTATTATTTCTACTGGGAAAAACTGGGAAAAAACATCACAAAGATGATCAGTTACAGGTGCCCAGTAGTGATGAGCGGGTTCGGTTCCTCGGAATCCTAACCCGCCCGAACTTCAGGTTTTTTTACACGGGGCCGAGCGACTCGGATCTTCCCGCCTTGCTCGGTTAACCCGAGCGCGCCCGAACGTCATCATCCCGCTGTCGGATTCTCGTGAGGCTCGGATTCTATCGCGAGACTCGGATTCTATATAAGGAGCCGCGCGTCGCCGCCATTTTCACACGTGCATTGAGATTGATAGGGAGAGGACGTGGCTGGCGTCCTCTCCATTTAGACTAGAGTACTAGAGAGAGACACAAATTTTGGGGAGCATATTATTAGGAGGAGTACTACTTGCTGCTGATAGTGTGACCAGTGACCAGTGACCACCAGTTTAATTAATCCGTTCTCTGCCTGAAAAAAAACGATACACAGTGTGACACAGTCACATACCATATCTGTGCTCAGCCCAGTGTGCTGCATCATATGTAATACTCTATATCATTATCTGACTGTGCTGAGTGCTCACTGCTCACACAGCTTAATTGTGGGGGAGACTGGGGAGCAGTTATAGCAGGAGTACATATTTTAAGTACAGTGCACACTTTTGCTGCCAGAGTGCCACTGCCAGTGTGACTGACCAGTGACCACTGACCACCAGTATTGTGATTGTCTGCTGACCACCAGTATATTGTGATTGTCTGCCTGAAAAAGTTAAACACTCGTTGTGTGGTGTTTTTATAAACGCATTCTGCAGACAGTGTCCAGCAGGTCCGTCATTACATAATATATACCTGTCCGGCTGCAGTACTAGTGTGATATATATATATTTTAATTTTATCTCATTATCATCCAGTCTATATTAGCAGCAGACACAGTACGGTAGTCCACGGCTGTAGCTACCTCTGTGTCGGCAGTCGCTCGTCCATCCATAATTGTATACCACCTACCCGTGGTTTTTTTTTTTTTCTATCTTCTTGATACTAGTAGCTTACTTTAGGAGTCTGCAGTGCTGAGTCTGACAGACAGTGTCCAGCAGGTCCGTCATTACATAATATATACCTGTCCGGCTGCAGTACTAGTGTGATATATATATATTTTAATTTTATCTCATTATCATCCAGTCTATATTAGCAGCAGACACAATACGGTAGTCCACGGCTGTAGCTACCTCTGTGTCGGCAGTCGCTCGTACATCCATAATTGTATACCACCTACCCGTGGTTTTTTTTTTTCTATCTTCTTGATACTAGTAGCTTACTTTAAGAGTCTGCAGTGCTGACAAACAGTGTCCAGCAGGTCCGTCATTACATAATATATACCTGTCCGGCTGCAGTACTAGTGTGATATATATATATATTTTAATTTTATCTCATTATCATCCAGTCTATATTAGCAGCAGACACAGTACGGTAGTCCACGGCAGTAGCTACCTCTGTGTCGGCAGTCGCTCGTCCATCCATAATTGTATACCACCTACCCGTGGTTTTTTTTTTTTCTATCTTCTTGATACTAGTAGCTTACTTTAGGAGTATGCAGTGCTGAGTCTGACAGACAGTGTCCAGCAGGTCCGTCATTACATAATATATACCTGTCCGGCTGCAGTACTAGTGTGATATATATATATTTTAATTTTATCTCATTATCATCCAGTCTATATTAGCAGCAGACACAGTACGGTAGTCCACGGCTGTAGCTACCTCTGTGTCGGCAGTCGCTCGTCCATCCATAATTGTATACCACCTACCCGTGTTTTTTTTTTCTTCTATCTTCTTGATACTAGTAGCTTACTTTAGGAGTCTGCAGTGCTGAGTCTGACAGACAGTGTCCAGCAGGTCCGTCATTACATAATATATACCTGTCCGGCTGCAGTACTAGTGTGATATATATATATATATATTTGTATTTTATCTCATTATCATCCAGTCTATATTAGCAGCAGACACAGTACGGTAGTCCACGGCTGTAGCTACCTCTGTGTCGGCAGTCGCTCTACCATCCATAATTGTATACCACCTACCCGTGGTTTTTTTTTTTTTCTATCTTCTTGATACTAGTAGCTTACTTTAGGAGTCTGCAGTGCTGAGTCTGACAGACAGTGTCCAGCAGGTCCGTCATTACATAATATATACCTGTCCGGCTGCAGTACTAGTGTGATATATATATATATTTTAATTTTATCTCATTATCATCCAGTCTATATTAGCAGCAGACACAGTACGGTAGTCCACGGCTGTAGCTACCTCTGTGTCGGCAGTCGCTCGTCATCCATAAGTATACTAGTATCCATCCATCTCCATTGTTTACCTGAGGTGCCTTTTAGTTGTGCCTATTAAAATATGGAGAACAAAAATGTTGAGGTTCCAAAAATAGGGAAAGATCAAGATCGACTTCCACCTCGTGCTGAAGCTGCTGCCACTAGTCATGGCCGAGACGATGAAATGCCATCAACGTCGTCTGCCAAGGCCGATGCCCAATGTCATAGTACAGAGCATGTAAAATCCAAAACACCAAATATCAGTAAAAAAAGGACTCAAAAATCTAAAATAAAATTGTCGGAGGAGAAGCGTAAACTTGCCAATATGCCATTTACCACACGGAGTGGCAAGGAACGGCTGAGGCCCTGGCCTATGTTCATGGCTAGTGGTTCAGCTTCACATGAGGATGGAAGCACTCAGCCTCTCGCTAGAAAAATGAAAAGACTCAAGCTGGCAAAAGCACAGCAAAGAACTGTGCGTTCTTCGAAATCCCAAATCCACAAGGAGAGTCCAATTGTGTCGGTTGCGATGCCGGACCTTCCCAACACTGGACGTGAAGAGCATGCGCCTTCCACCATTTGCACGCCCCCTGCAAGTGCTGGAAGGAGCACCCGCAGTCCAGTTCCTGATAGTCAGATTGAAGATGTCAGTGTTGAAGTACACCAGGATGAGGAGGATATGGGTGTTGCTGGCGCTGGGGAGGAAATTGACAAGGAGGATTCTGATGGTGAGGTGGTTTGTTTAAGTCAGGCACCCGGGGAGACACCTGTTGTCCGTGGGAGGAATATGGCCATTGACATGCCTGGTGAAAATACCAAAAAAATCAGCTCTTCGGTGTGGAAGTATTTCAACAGAAATGCGGACAACATTTGTCAAGCCGTGTGTTGCCTTTGTCAAGCTGTAATAAGTAGGGGTAAGGACGTTAACCACCTCGGAACATCCTCCCTTATACGTCACCTGCAGCGCATTCATAATAAGTCAGTGACAAGTTCAAAAACTTTGGGCGACAGCGGAAGCAGTCCACTGACCAGTAAATCCCTTCCTCTTGTAACCAAGCTCACGCAAACCACCCCACCAACTCCCTCAGTGTCAATTTCCTCCTTCCCCAGGAATGCCAATAGTCCTGCAGGCCATGTCACTGGCAATTCTGACGAGTCCTCTCCTGCCTGGGATTCCTCCGATGCATCCTTGCGTGTAACGCCTACTGCTGCTGGCGCTGCTGTTGTTGCTGCTGGGAGTCGATGTTCATCCCAGAGGGGAAGTCGTAATACCGCTTTTACTACTTCCACCAAGCAATTGACTGTCCAACAGTCCTTTGCGAGGAAGATGAAATATCACAGCAGTCATCCTGCTGCAAAGCGGATAACTGAGGCCTTGGCATCCTGGGTGGTGAGAAACGTGGTTCCGGTATCCATCATTACTGCAGAGCCAACTAGAGACTTGTTGGAGGTACTGTGTCCCCGGTACCAAATACCATCTAGGTTCCATTTCTCTAGGCAGGCGATACCGAAAATGTACACAGACCTCAGAAAAAGAGTCACCAGTGTCCTAAAAAATGCAGCTGTACCCAATGTCCACTTAACCACGGACATGTGGACAAGTGGAGCAGGGCAGGGTCAGGACTATATGACTGTGACAGCCCACTGGGTAGATGTATGGACTCCCGCCGCAAGAACAGCAGCGGCGGCACCAGTAGCAGCATCTCGCAAACGCCAACTCTTTCCTAGGCAGGCTACGCTTTGTATCACCGGTTTCCAGAATACGCACACAGCTGAAAACCTCTTACGGCAACTGAGGAAGATCATCGCGGAATGGCTTACCCCAATTGGACTCTCCTGTGGATTTGTGGCATCGGACAACGCCAGCAATATTGTGTGTGCATTAAATATGGGCAAATTCCAGCACGTCCCATGTTTTGCACATACCTTGAATTTGGTGGTGCAGAATTATTTAAAAAACGAGAGGGGCGTGCAAGAGATGCTGTCGGTGGCCAGAAGAATTGCGGGACACTTTCGGCGTACAGGCACCACGTACAGAAGACTGGAGCACCACCAAAAACGCCTGAACCTGCCCTGCCATCATCTGAAGCAAGAAGTGGTAACGAGGTGGAATTCAACCCTATATATGCTTCAGAGGTTGGAGGAGCAGCAAAAGGCCATTCAAGCCTATACAATTGAGCACGATATAGGAGGTGGAATGCACCTGTCTCAAGCGCAGTGGAGAATGATTTCAACGTTGTGCAAGGTTCTGCTGCCCTTTGAACTTGCCACACGTGAAGTCAGTTCAGACACTGCCAGCCTGAGTCAGGTCATTGCCCTCATCAGGCTTTTGCAGAAGAAGCTGGAGACATTGAAGGAGGAGCTAACACAGAGCGATTCCGCTAGGCATGTGGGACTTGTGGATGGAGCCCTTAATTCGCTTAACAAGGATACACGGGTGGTCAATCTGTTGAAATCAGAGCACTACATTTTGGCCACCGTGTTCGATCCTAGATTTAAAACCTACCTTGGATCTCTCTTTCCGGCAGACACAAGTCTGCTGGGGTTCAAAGACCTGCTGGTGAGAAAATTGTCAAGTCAAGCGGAACGCGACCTGTCAACATCTCCTCCTTCACATTCTCCCGCAACTGGGGGTGCGAGGAAAAGGCTCAGAATTCCGAGCCCACCCGCTGGCGGTGATGCAGGGCAGTCTGGAGCGACTGCTGATGCTGACATCTGGTCCGGACTGAAGGACCTGCCAACGATTACGGACATGTCGTCTACTGGCACTGCATATGATTCTCTCCCCATTGAAAGAATGGTGGAGGATTATATGAGTGACCGCATCCAAGTAGGCACGTCAGACAGTCCGTACTTATACTGGCAGGAAAAAGAGGCAATTTGGAGGCCCTTGCACAAACTGGCTTTATTCTACCTAAGTTGCCCTCCCACAAGTGTGTACTCCGAAAGAGTGTTTAGTGCCGCCGCTCACCTTGTCAGCAATCGGCGTACGAGGTTACTTCCAGAAAATGTGGAGAAGATGATGTTCATTAAAATGAATTATAATCAATTCCTCCGTGGAGACATTGACCAGCAGCAATTGCCTCCACAAAGTACACAGGGAGCTGAGATGGTGGATTCCAGTGGGGACGAATTGATAATCTGTGAGGAGGGGGATGTACACGGTGATATATCGGAGGATGATGATGAGGTGGACATCTTGCCTCTGTAGAGCCAGTTTGTGCAAGGAGAGATTAATTGCTTCTTTTTTGGTGGGGGTCCAAACCAACCCGTCATTTCAGTCACAGTCGTGTGGCAGACCCTGTCACTGAAATGATGGGTTGGTTAAAGTGTGCATGTCCTGTTTATACAACATAAGGGTGGGTGGGAGGGCCCAAGGACAATTCCATCTTGCACCTCTTTTTTCTTTAATTTTTACTTTGCGTCATGTGCTGTTTGGGGAGTATTTTTTTGAAGGGCCATCCTGCGTGACACTGCAGTGACACTCCTAGATGGGCCAGGTGTTTGTGTCGGCCACTAGGGTCGCTTATCTTACTCACACAGCTACCTCATTGCGCCTCTTTTTTTCTTTGCGTCATGTGCTGTTTGGGGAGTGTTTTTTGGAAGGGCCATCCTGCGTGACACTGCAGTGCCACTCCTAGATGGGCCAGGTGTTTGTGTCGGCCACTAGGGTCGCTTAGCTTACTCACACAGCTACCTCATTGCGCCTCTTTTTTTCTTTGCGTCATGTGCTGTTTGGGGAGTGTTTTTTGGAAGGGCCATCCTGCGTGACACTGCAGTGCCACTCCTAGATGGGCCAGGTGTTTGTGTCGGCCACTAGGGTCGCTTAGCTTACTCACACAGCTACCTCATTGCGCCTCTTTTTTTCTTTGCGTCATGTGCTGTTTGGGGAGTGTTTTTTGGAAGGGCCATCCTGCGTGACACTGCAGTGCCACTCCTAGATGGGCCAGGTGTTTGTGTCGGCCACTAGGGTCGCTTAGCTTAGTCATCCAGCGACCTCGGTGCAAATTTTAGGACTAAAAATAATATTGTGAGGTGTTCAGAATAGACTGAAAATGAGTGGAAATTATGGTTTTTGAGATTAATAATACTTTGGGATCAAAATGACCCCCAAATTCTATGATTTAAGCTGTTTTTTAGGGTTTTTTGAAAAAAACACCCGAATCCAAAACACACCCGAATCCGACAAAAAAAATTCGGTGAGGTTTTGCCAAAACGCGGTCGAACCCAAAACACGGCCGCGGAACCGAACCCAAAACCAAAACCCGAAAAATTTCAAGTGCACATCTCTAGTGCCCAGCCCAACTAAAGAAAACACTGTAAATTAAGTTGTTCATTAAGGCCTCTGGGGTGAATGGTGTCTAATTTAAAAATCCACCGGGCTTCCAATTGTAGCAATTGGGCCGCTCTGTCCCCACCGTGGGGGGAAGCCGGGATGTGATCCACGATTTTGTATCTAATGGCTGCCAGACTGTGCCGCATCTGAATGAAATGGCGGGCGACCGGTTGGTCGCTTTTGCCGGTGTTGAGGGCGGCCCTAATGGCAGACGTGTGCAGGGCCATACGTTCCTTAAAAAGGCATTGTGTCTTGCCTACATAATATAGGCTGCAGGGACAGACCAGTACATATATTACATATGAGGAACTACAGGTCAATGGCCATAGAATGTTAATTTTTCTCCCTGTGTGGGGATGTAGAATGAAGTCACCCGTCAGCATATAGCTGCATGTAGTGCAGCCTAGACACTTGAAACAGCCTGGCTTTCGGCTCAAAAAGTGTTTGGCTGTCGTGGCTGTTTTAAAGCCAGTGATGTCATTTTTGACCACTAGGTCCTTGATGTTAGCGCTGCGTGTGTAGCAAGGCATTATTTTGGAATGTTTCAAGGACGATAAACCAGGGTCTGAACTAATAATAGGCCACATTTGTTTAATGCGCTTATTGGTCCTAGAGCTGGTAGTATTAAATTCGTTGACCCAGGTTATTTTATCGTTGTTTACTTTAGAACTTTCACCCCTCAATGCCTCACTTCTCCTAAGAGCCATAACCTTTTTACGTGCCTGCTTAAGAATATCATTAGGGTAACCCCTCTGGCGGAATTTTTCGGACATCGAGTCTAACTGTTGTTCAAGGTCATCAGGTTCGCTGGTAATTCTGCGAACCCTGAGAAACTGTGAATACGGCAGGCCTCTCACCAAAGGTCTTGGATGGAAGCTGTCATACCGTAGCAGGGTGTTCCGATCTGTGGGCTTACTGTAAAGTGACGTGCGAATCTTGCCATCATGAAACATAATTTTGATGTCCAAAAAACAAATTTCATTGGCATGTGAATTGAGGGTAAACTTAACCGGACTAGCTGACCCATTGTGTTCCTCAATTAAAGTGCAGAGTATTTGGGGTTCATGTGTCCAAAATAAAAGTAAATCATCTATGTACCGAAAATATAATGAGATGTGCTTAGCAATAGACACACTTTCAAAGAACAAACAACGTTCTATCTCCCACATATATGCATTAGCCAGGGACGGAGCCACCGCCGACCCCATGGCACATCCTTTCTTCTGGATAAAAAACCGGCCATTAAACAAAAAATAATTATGTGTTAACGTAAACTCCAATAATGTGATGAATAGGTCTATGTCTGGCCCGGTATATAGTGGATTGTTGGTGATGAGGTGTCTTACTGCAGATAAACCTGCTTGATGCGGAATACATGTATATAGACTTGTTACGTCTAACGTATTCAGTGTGGTGTAGTTATCAACAGGCCCAAACGCAACCAACTTCCTCAAAAGAGTGTTGAAATCCTTCAAGTGAGTAAAAGTGGCCTGAATGCAAGGCTGTAAATACACATCCAGGAAAATGGCTAATGCCTCACACAATGATCCCCTGTCGGATATGATAGGCCGGCCAGGGGGGTGCTGGGCATCTTTATGTAATTTGGGGATAGCATAAAATATAGGAGTGACAGGAAACCTGCAACACAATTTATTATGTATTTCTTGTGTAATAAGCCCTTCAGACAAAGCTATGTTTAAAATGTCATCAAGCTCAGATTTAAACTCCTTGGTAGGATCTGCTGGCAGTTCACTATATGTGTCACTGTCAGCCAGTAGACGGTCACATTCTGCAATATAGAAGTCCGTGTCCATGACGACAATCCCACCACCCTTGTCTGCTCCCCTCACGATTATGTCCTGCCTCCCCTGGAGGGATTTGAGAGCCAGCTGTTCTTCTCTTGTGAGATTTTTGTTGGCCCGGGGGGCGGGTACATCCTGAAGACCGTCCATCATGCGTGTAAAAGTTTTGATGGACGAATTGGTGGATACAGGGTCAAATTTGGAGGCAGTGCCTAGTTTCCTAATCTGCGGTTGTAGGCTTGGTTTAACTGGGTATATGGTGGATTTATCAAAGTGTTCACGGAGCTTGAGAGATCTGTTGAATTTGAACGTCTCTACCTTCCATTTGAACTTATCCGGGGACTTGGTGGGAACGTACGCCAGTCCTTTGGCTAAGACAGCTGTTTCCGCCGGAGAGAAAGACACTGAGGACAGGTTGAAGATTACGTCCGAGTCGATCTTGGGGGGCGGCCGCCCCTTTTGCCGCCTCGACTGCCCACCCCTGCGGGTGGGTGTTTTCTTCTGCCGGAGGCCACTGCCCTGGTAATTGCCCCTAAAGGGGCCCCCTGAGTGGAAGAGGTGTGGTCAGAAGTAGGTATGTCGTCAGTTTCGCTGGCTGAAGTACTGCGCTGAGAATAATAAGTTCGTTGTCTCCGAGAGCCTCTACCCCTGTGCTGAACAGTGGGAGCTGCGGTATTTGTTAACCAGGTGTAGACGCGATGTTGCTCATAGTCAGTTTGCGGAAGTGCGAGCTCCACACACTGGATTGTCACTAGTTTGCAGTGTCCTGAGGAAGGGGGTCCGTCCCCCGAAACGTTGACCAATAAATGCACTTTCTGCTTTGATTTACTTGGGAGTGAAAGACTCTGAGTGCCGCCGTCCCTCCCCATCCTGCATATTGGGGCCGCCATACCCCTAGGAGGGCACCGGAGCGATACCCCTATGGGGACAACGGAGTGCCGGGCTGTCACCATGGACTATATATATATATATATATATATATATATTTATTTTTTTTTATTTTTTTTACTAATCAGGAATCACACTGTGTTCTTTACACCATGAATACACCTCCCTAAATGTAAAGATATAGTACACCTGACCACAATGACCAAATGATCAAAGGAGGTAAACACCAGAGAGCATGCAATAATAAACTATATTTCACTGTGCAACTTCCCCACACATGCAATGCCAATTACAAGCCAATCATTACATCAATAAACATACATGAGTTTGCATAAGAGAGAGCTGTAGTGAGCAGATTGGGGATGTCTTTTCATAGTGTAAAAAGACAGATAACATTGGTACAGGTTAGAGATGAGCGGGTTCGGTTTCTCGGAAACCGAACCCCCCCGAACTTCAGCCTTTTTACACGGGTCCGAGGCAGACTCGGATCTTCCCGCCTTGCTCGGCTAACCCGAGCGCGCCCGAACGTCATCATCCAGCTGTCGGATTCTCGCAGGCTCGTATTCTATCGCGAGACTCGGATTCTATATAAGGAGCCGCGCGTCGCCGCCATTTTCACACGTGCATTGAGATTCATAGGGAGAGGACGTGGCTGGCGTCCTCTCCGTTTAGAGTAGAGTAGAGAGTAGAGAGTCTAGAGACACTTGATTTACTAATTTTGGGGAGCATATTAGGACGGAGTACTACTTGCTGATAGTGTGACCAGTGACCACCAGTTTAATTAATCCGTTCTCTGCCTGAAAAAAAACGTTACACAGTGTGACACAGTCACATACCATATCTGTGCTCAGCCTCAGTGTGCCCTCAGTGTGCTGCATCATCTATGTAATACTGTATATCTGACTGTGCTGAGTGCTCACTGCTCACACAGCTTAATTGTGGGGGAGACTGGGGAGCAGTTATAGCAGGAGTACATTAAGTTAACAGTGCACACTTTTGCTGCCAGAGTGCCACTGCCAGTGCCAGTGTGACTGACCAGTGACCACTACTACTTGCTGATAGTGTGACCAGTGACCACCAGTTTAATTAATCCGTTCTCTGCCTGAAAAAAAACGATACACAGTGTGACACAGTCACATACCATATCTGTGCTCAGCCTCAGTGTGCCCTCAGTGTGCTGCATCATCTATGTAATACTGTATATCTGACTGTGCTGAGTGCTCACTGCTCACACAGCTTAATTGTGGGGGAGACTGGGGAGCAGTTATAGCAGGAGTACATATTTTAACAGTGCACACTTTTGCTGCCAGAGTGCCACTGCCAGTGCCAGTGTGACTGACCAGTGACCACTGACCACCAGTATATTGTGATCGTCGTGTGGTGTTTTTATTCTATAAACGCATTCAGCTGACAGTGTCCAGTATATACGTATATAATATATACCTGTCCGGCTGCAGTAGTGATATATATATATTTTTATATCATTATCATCCAGTCTATATTAGCAGCAGACGCAGTACGGTAGTCCACGGCTGTAGCTACCTCTGTGTCGGCAGTCGCTAGTCCATCCATAATTGTATACCACCTACCTGTGGTGTTTTTTTTTTTCTATCTTCTTGATACTACTAGTAGCTTACTTTAGGAGTCTGCAGTGCTGAGCTGACAGTGTCCAGCAGGTCCATCATTATATAATATATACCTGTCCTGCTGCAGTAGTGATATATATATATATTTTTTATATCATTATCATCCAGTCTATATTAGCAGCAGACGCAGTACGGTAGTCCACGGCTGTAGCTACCTCTGTGTCGGCAGTCGCTAGTCCATCCATAATTGTATACCACCTACCTGTGGTGTTTTGTTTTTTTTATATCTTCTTGATACTACTAGTAGCTTACTTTGGAAGTCTGCAGTGCTGAGCTGACAGTGTCCAGCAGGTCCGTCATTATATAATACTAGGTGCTTCATCGCGCCCTACGGGCGCTCTTCACACCGTCGCAAGGGGCTACGCCCCCTTAACCCTTGCATGCCTTTCTGGGGTTCAATATTTGTATTATATGGAGTATTACCTGCATTCCTTTGTTAGTGGTTAAATATTGCACAATGAAAGGGCGTGCGATGGTGAAGGAGGCGCAGCCCCTTGCGACGGCGTGAACAGCGCCTGCAGGGCACGATGTACAGAATGTAGCGGGTGCGGGGGGGACTGCGGATGGTGTCTGTAGATGCTGCGGGTGGAGGGGAGGCAGAAGTGGGGGTGGGGCCCGGATGGGGAAGGTTCGGGAGGTGCTGCGCGTGGGGGAGGGGCAGAGGAGTGGGGGATGCAGATGGGGGAGGGGTCCGGAGGCACTGAAGGTGGGGGAGGGGCAGGGGTGCCACGGGTGGGAGAGGGGCAGGTGTGGGGATGTTGTGAATGGATGAAGGGTTCTGAAGGTGCTGTGGGATGGGAAGGGACGGGAGTGCCGGGGGTGGGGTAGGGGACCGCAGGCACCATGGGTAGGGTAGGGGCAGGTACGGGTGTTGCGGCGGATGGGAAAGGAGGTCCGGAGGTGCTGCAGGTGGTGGAGGGGCAGGTGCGGGGGTGCTATTGGTGGGGGAGGGGTGGGTGAGGGGGGGACCGCTGATGGAGGAGGGTGTCTGCAGATGCTGCGGGTGGAGGGGGGCAGGTGTGGGGGGAGACATATAAGGGGGGTGAATGGTGGAAGGGGCCTGGAGGTGCTGTGGGTGGTGAAGGGGTGGAGGAGTGGGAGCCACGGGTGGTGTAGGGGGTCTGGAGGCACAGCATGTGGGGGAGGGGTGGAGTGCCGCATGTGGTGGAGGGGAAGGTGTGGAGGTGTGGTGCATTGGGGAGAGGTCTGGAGGCGCTGCGGGTACTGTATATGCCATAAAAGGTAGTTGGAGGGTATGCAGTAACAGGGCCAGGACAGGGGTGACAGGGTCAGAATAGGGTTGACAGGGCCAGGACAGTGGTGACAGGGTCAGAACAGGGGTGATGGTGCCAGGACAGGGGTGACGGGGCCAGGACAGGGGTGACGGGGCCAGGACAGAAATGATAGGGACAGGATAAGGGATACAGGGCCAGGATAAGGGTGAAAGGGCCAGGATAAGGGTGGCAGGGCAAGGCCAGGGGTGACAGGGACATGACAGAACACAGGGCACGGGAGAGATTGGTATTAGGGACAAAACAGTGGTGACAGACAGATGTGTCTTACCGGAGTCACTGCTGCTGGCTGCTGCTGTTCCACTCCAACCTGTTGGGATCTGCTGCTGCTGGAGACTTGGCATGGCTGACTCTCTCAGGCTGTATTCCTGCTTCCTCTGCCCGTCCGCATCCCTCCCCCCCTCCTCAGTCACACACCGCAGACCTCGCGCAGCTGCCGGGCACTGTGGTAAGGTGAGACTGGAAATGAGCCCCCAGGAGATGCTGCGGCTGGAGGGAGGATGGGGTCATAGCATGCACGTGGCGAGGACCTCACGGCTTCCGGGCACTGTGGTAAGGGAAGACTGGGAGTGACTGGTTAGCTCCCAGGAGACGCTGCGGCTGGAGGGAAGAGTGGGCCAGAGCCTGCAAGCAGCTTGGATTTCTGCAGCGCTACCCGCCAGCTAAAGTGTGTGAAGGAGCTGGGTGCACCTCACTGCGGGTGGCAGCGCTGCAGCTAGCGGTGGGGTTGCTGGGGCTGGAGATAACAGAGGCGGTACGGAACCTGCACAGCGGCAGGTGCTTCACTAAACTGCAGCTGAGAAGCGTGGAGTGTGTCAGAAAGTGACGCTCCTCCGCACCAAAGAGACCATGCTGAGTATGCCGATGTGGGGGGTCAAGCACACAGTGAGCCGGTGCCCGTCTGTCTGTGTGACATACCCCTCACACACCCCCATACCTCCCAAATGTCCTGATTTTCGCGGGACAGTCCCATTTTTTGGGGTCTGTCCCGCTGTCCCACCCGCGGGTCGCAGTGTCCCGCGGTGGTGGGGGGGATGGGGGGGGCAGTTGGAAAGCTCCTGTACTCGCTGTTCTGCTTAGCAGTGCAGCGGTGAATAGTGGAGACAGAGGGAGAGGGGGCATCAGGGGGTACGGATTAAGGGGGGGTCCCAGCAGCAGAGCCGGATTAAGGGGGGGGGGGGGCAGGGGGTACGTACCGTTGGCCCCACAGTTTTAGGGGGCCCCCTGGCTCGAGTAGCTCTGTTACAGCTCAGAAGCTCCCCCCCATCCTGCCAGCAACAGCAGCAGCATTGTCCTACAGTCAGCACACGCTGCTGCATATTGGCAGGTCTGTGGTGTTGCAGGGAGGCAGCAGTCTCCCTGCTTTCTTCTCCCTGTGAGGGTGTGTAGGGGGGAGCGACCACCTCCTCTGGATTTAGCCCTAGCTGAGGGGCCAAAATCCCATCAAAAAAATAAAAATAAAAATAGAAATTTGCATAAGGGGGCGTGACCGCCCGGGCGCGATTAGGCCACGCCCTCAACCCACAGCAGGCACAGCAATGAGATAGGGCTCCCCTGTCACAAGTGCCCTGTGCCCCCCGGACTCATAATCAGCCCCTGGGAGCATGCCAGCAGCTCACAGAGCGCTGGGCATGCTCCCTCACTGACGAAAACGGGGCCCTCCCGTGAAGCCACGCCCCCTTTTCACCGAGTGTATTTCCCTCCTTCTGCCTGGAGAAAGCTCCTGCAGAAAGCTGGGAGGTCTGCACCGCTGCCTGTGACATGCCCAATGCCCATGCTATCTGCTTCTGCTCCTAGTCTCCTGTAGATTTGGCTAGATCTCTGTGACTCATTTGACTAACTCCGCCCAGTGTTGTAACATCGCCCAGCGTTAGCAAATGAATCACAAGGTCACAGAATAGGGCTATTATATAGGAGATATACCTGTCCGGCTGCAGTAGTGATATATATATATATTTTTTATATCATTATCATCCAGTCTATATTAGCAGCAGACGCAGTACGGTAGTCCACGGCTGTAGCTACCTCTGTGTCGGCAGTCGCTAGTCCATCCATAATTGTATACCACCTACCTGTGGTGTTTGTTTTTTTTCTATCTTATTGATACTACTAGTAGCTTACTTTAGGAGTCTGCAGTGCTGAGCTGACAGTGTCCAGCAGGTCCGTCATTATATAATATATACCTGTCCTGCTGCAGTAGTGATATATATATATATTTTTTATATCATTATCATCCAGTCTATATTAGCAGCAGACGCAGTACGGTAGTCCACGGCTGTAGCTACCTCTGTGTCGGCAGTCGCTCGTCCATCCATAATTGTATACCACCTACCTGTGGTGTTTTTTTTTTTCTATCTTCTTGATACTACTAGTAGCTTACTTTAGGAGTCTGTAGTGCTGAGCTGACAGTGGCCAGCAGGTCCGTCATTATATAATATATACCTGTCCGGCTGCAGTAGTGATATATATATATATATTTTTTATATCATTATCATCCAGTCTATATTAGCAGCAGACGCAGTACGGTAGTCCACGGCTGTAGCTACCTCTGTGTCGGCAGTCGCTAGTCCATCCATAATTGTATACCACCTACCTGTGGTGTTTTTTTTTTTCTATCTTCTTGATACTACTAGTAGCTTACTTTAGGAGTCTGCAGTGCTGAGCTGACAGTGTCCAGCAGGTCCGTCATTATATAATATATACCTGTCCGGCTGCAGTAGTGATATATATATATATTTTTATATCATTATCATCCAGTCTATATTAGCAGCAGACGCAGTACGGTAGTCCACGGCTGTAGCTACCTCTGTGTCGGCAGTCGCTCGTCAATCCATAAGTATACTAGTATCCATCCATCTCCATTGCTTACCTGAGGTGCCTTTTAGTTGTGCCTATTAAAATATGGAGAACAAAAATGTTGAGGTTCCAAAAATAGGGAAAGATCAAGATCGACTTCCACCTCGTGCTGAAGCTGCTGCCACTAGTCATGGCCGAGACGATGAAATGCCAGCAACGTCGTCTGCCAAGGCCGATGCCCAATGTCATAGTACAGAGCATGTAAAATCCAAAACACCAAATATCAGTAAAAAAAAGGACTCAAAAATCTAAAATAAAATTGTCGGAGGAGAAGCGTAAACTTGCCAATATGCCATTTACCACACGGAGTGGCAAGGAACGGCTGAGGCCCTGGCCTATGTTCATGGCTAGTGGTTCAGCTTCACATGAGGATGGAAGCACTCAGCCTCTCGCTAGAAAAATGAAAAGACTCAAGCTGGCAAAAGCACGGCAAAGAACTGTGCGTTCTTCGAAATCACAAATCCACAAGGAGAGTCCAATTGTGTCGTTTGCGATGCCTGACCTTCCCAACACTGGACGTGAAGAGCATGCGCCTTCCACCATTTGCACGCCCCCTGCAAGTGCTGGAAGGAGCACCCGCAGTCCAGTTCCTGATAGTCAGATTGAAGATGTCAGTGTTGAAGTACACCAGGATGAGGAGGATATGGGTGTTGCTGGCGCTGGGGAGGAAATTGACCAGGAGGATTCTGATGGTGAGGTGGTTTGTTTAAGTCAGGCACCCGGGGAGACACCTGTTGTCCGTGGGAGGAATAGGGCCATTGACATGCCTGGTGAAAATACCAAAAAAATCAGCTCTTCGGTGTGGAAGTATTTCAACAGAAATGCGGACAACATTTGTCAAGCCGTGTGTTGCCTTTGTCAAGCTGTAATAAGTAGGGGTAAGGACGTTAACCACCTCGGAACATCCTCCCTTATACGTCACCTGCAGCGCATTCATCATAAGTCAGTGACAAGTTCGAAAACTTTGGGCGACAGCGGAAGCAGTCCACTGACCAGTAAATCCCTTCCTCTTGTAACCAAGCTCACGCAAACCACCCCACCAACTCCCTCAGTGTCAATTTCCTCCTTCCCCAGGAATGCCAATAGTCCTGCAGGCCATGTCACTGGCAATTCTGACGAGTCCTCTCCTGCCTGGGATTCCTCCGATGCATCCTTGCGTGTAACGCCTACTGCTGCTGGCGCTGCTGTTGTTGCTGCTGGGAGTCGATGGTCATCCCAGAGGGGAAGTCGTACTCATAAGCCCACTTTTACTACTTCCACCAAGCAATTGACTGTCCAACAGTCCTTTGCGAGGAAGATGAAATATCACAGCAGTCATCCTGCTGCAAAGCGGATAACTGAGGCCTTGGCATCCTGGGCGGTGAGAAACGTGGTTCCGGTATCCATCATTACTGCAGAGGCAACTAGAGACTTGTTGGAGGTACTGTGTCCCCGGTACCAAATACCATCTAGGTTCCATTTCTCTAGGCAGGCGATACCGAATATGTACACAGACCTCAGAAAAAGACTCACCAGTGTCCTAAAAAATGCAGTTGTACCCAATGTCCACTTAACCACGGACATGTGGACAAGTGGAGCAGGGAAGGCTCAGGACTATATGACTGTGACAGCCCACTGGGTAGATGTATGGACTCCCACCGCAAGAACAGCAGCGGCGGCACCAGTAGCAGCATCTCGCAAACGCCAACTCTTTCCTAGGCAGGCTACGCTTTGTATCACCGCTTTCCAGAATACGCACACAGCTAAAAACCTCTTACGGCAACTGAGGAAGATCATCGCAGAATGGCTTACCCCAATTGGACTCTCCTGTGGATTTGTGGCATCGGACAACGCCAGCAATATTGTGTGTGCATTAAATATGGGCAAATTCCAGCACGTCCCATGTTTTGCACATACCTTGAATTTGGTGGTGCAGAATTATTTAAAAAACGAGAGGGGCGTGCAAGAGATGCTGTCGGTGGCCAGAAGAATTGCGGGACACTTTCGGCGTACAGGCACCACGTACAGAAGACTGGAGCACCACCAAAAACGCCTGAACCTGCCCTGCCATCATCTGAAGCAAGAAGTGGTAACGAGGTGGAATTCAACCCTCTATATGCTTCAGAGGTTGGAGGAGCAGCAAAAGGCCATTCAAGCCTATACAACTGAGCACGATATAGGAGGTGGAATGCACCTGTCTCAAGCGCAGTGGAGAATGATTTCAACGTTGTGCAAGGTTCTGCAACCTTTTGAACTTGCCACACGTGAAGTCAGTTCAGACACTGCCAGCCTGAGTCAGGTCATTCCCCTCATCAGGCTTTTGCAGAAGAAGCTGGAGAGATTGAAGGAGGAGCTAACACAGAGCGATTCCGCTAGGCATGTGGGACTTGTGGATGGAGCCCTTAATTCGCTTAACAAGGATTCACGGGTGGTCAATCTGTTGAAATCAGAGCACTACATTTTGGCCACCGTGCTCGATCCTAGATTTAAAACCTACCTTGGATCTCTCTTTCCGGCAGACACAAGTCTGCTGGGGTTCAAAGAACTGCTGGTGACAAAATTGTCAAGTCAAGCGGAACGCGACCTGTTAACATCTCCTCCTTCACATTCTCCCGCAACTGGGGGTGCGAGGAAAAGGCTCAGAATTCCGAGCCCACCCGCTGGCGGTGATGCAGGGCAGTCTGGAGCGACTGCTGATGCTGACATCTGGTCCGGACTGAAGGACCTGACAACGATTACGGACATTTCGTCTACTGTTACTGCATATGATTCTCTCCCCATTGAAAGAATGGTGGAGGATTATATGAGTGACCGCATCCAAGTAGGCACGTCAGACAGTCCGTACTTATACTGGCAGGAAAAAGAGGCAATTTGGAGGCCCTTGCACAAACTGGCTTTATTCTACCTAAGTTGCCCTCCCACAAGTGTGTACTCCGAAAGAGTGTTTAGTGCCGCCGCTCACCTTGTCAGCAATCGGCGTACGAGGTTACATCCAGAAAATGTGGAGAAGATGATGTTCATTAAAATGAATTATAATCAATTCCTCCGTGGAGACATTGACCAGCAGCAATTGCCTCCACAAAGTAGTACACAGGGAGCTGAGATGGTGGATTCCAGTGGGGACGAATTGATAATCTGTGAGGAGGAGGATGTACACGGTGATATATCGGAGGATGATGATGAGGTGGACATCTTGCCTCTGTAGAGCCAGTTTGTGCAAGGAGAGATTAATTGCTTCTTTTTTGGTGGGGGTCCAAACCAACCCGTCATTTCAGTCACAGTCGTGTGGCAGACCCTGTCACTGAAATGATGGGTTGGTTAAAGTGTGCATGTCCTGTTTATACAACATAAGGGTGGGTGGGAGGGCCCAAGGACAATTCCATCTTGCACCTCTTTTTTCTTTCATTTTTCTTTGCGTCATGTGCTGTTTGGGGGGTGTTTTTTGGAAGGGCCATCCTGCGTGACACTGCAGTGCCACTCCTAGATGGGCCAGGTGTTTGTGTCGGCCACTAGGGTCGCTTAGCTTACTCACACAGCTACCTCATTGCGCCTCTTTTTTTCTTTGCGTCATGTGCTGTTTGGGGAGTGTTTTTTGGAAGGGCCATCCTGCGTGACACTGCAGTGCCACTCCTAGATGGGCCAGGTGTTTGTGTCGGCCACTAGGGTCGCTTAGCTTACTCACACAGCTACCTCATTGCGCCTCTTTTTTTCTTCTTTGCGTCATGTGCTGTTTGGGGAGTGTTTTTTGGAAGAGCCATCCTGCGTGACACTGCAGTGCCACTCCTAGATGGGCCAGGTGTTTGTGTCGGCCACTTGGGTCACTTAGCTTAGCCATCCAGCGACCTCGGTGCAAATTTTAGGACTAAAAATAATATTGTGAGGTGTGAGGTGTTCAGAATAGACTGAAAATGAGTGGAAATTATGGTTATTGAGGTTAATAATACTTTGGGATCAAAATGACCCCCAAATTCTATGATTTAAGCTGTTTTTTAGGGTTTTTTGAAAAAAACACCCGAATCCAAAACACACCCGAATCCGACAAAAAAAATTCGGTGAGGTTTTGCCAAAACGCGTTTGAACCCAAAACACGGCCGCGGAACCGAACCCAAAACCATAACACAAAACCCGAAAAATTTCCGGTGCTCATCACTAGTACAGGTGAGAATTCAGATGGTTTTGGTAAGCTATAGACATAGATTTGAGTAGTTGCGGATGAAGTGGAAAGGTCTAGCAGCGTTCCTAACACAGATTTAAGTTATAAGTATGGGTTACTCAGGCTGGAGTAGTTTGATGTGTAGAGGAACTGGACTCACATGTGTTTGAAAGCTGTCCTTTAGTAGTCCAGATTGTGGATAGGTTGTTTTCCTTCTGTTTAACGTCGGTGTAACGTCGAAATTATTTTTAAACTTGTAGTTATCCTTTGAATAATGTCCTATGAAGTAATGTCCCACAAGCCTACGGCCTAAGCCTTCCTGATGCTCTTTAAGTAATGGACCAAGCATGTGAATACACTGATTACACCCAAACTCCAATGAACCCTCCCCCAGCAATGACTAGTAATAAAACAGTTTTAATAAAAACAAACGAACAAACCAACCAACTGAGATTTATCACAGTCATGCCCTCATGCCTATACTCAGGAGATAACATTCCAATTTATCAATAGCAACCCATCATGTACATAAGCAATCTAATATAAAAGCAGATGTCTTGACTCTTATGCCCATAGCAATGCTATAATTCCTAACACCAAATTTGCTAATTACTATTTCAGTGCAATCAGTAGTGATAATCTGCAGCTCTCATTTACAATAAACCTAGACAAGTATATATTCACCAGCAGTTATTTGAGTGCAATGTTCTGCAGGAGTGTAGAAGATGGAATTACCAGCAGTTATTTGAGTGCAATGTTCTGCAGGAGTGTAGAAGATGGAATTACCAGCAGTTATTTGAGTGCAATGTTCTGCAGGAGTGTAGAAGATGGAATTACCAGCAGTTATTTGAGTGCAATGTTCTGCAGGAGTGTAGAAGATGGAATTACCTGTTGAAGAAAAGGAAGAAGGAGGAGGAGTCACTTCACAATATAGGAGGTTATATCACACAGCAGGGTGGTGTGATCAGTGTGTAACACATGAGAGCGGTGTATATAGGAGGTTATATCACACAGCAGGGTGGTATGATCACACAGCTGGGTGGTGTGATCAGTGTGTAGCACATGAGAGCAATGTATATAGGAGGTTATATCACACAGCAGGGTGGTGTGATCTAGTGATGAGCGGGTTCGGTTCCTCGGAATCCGAACCCGCCCGAACTTCACCTTTTTTTGCACGGGTCCGAGCAACTCGGATCCTCCCGCCTTGCTCGGTTAACCCGAGCGCGCCCGAACGTCATCATCCCGCGGTCAGATTCTTGCGAGATTCGGATTCTATATAAAGCCGCGCGTCGCCGCCATTTTTCACTCGTGCATTGGAAATGATAGTGAGAGGACGTGGCTGTCGTCCTCTCAGTTTTATTCAGGTGGCTGCAAATATCTGTGCTCACTGCTTTATTGTGGGGACTGGGGACCAGCAGTATTATATAGTAGGAGTACAGTGCAGAGTTTTGCTGACCAGTGACCACCAGTATTATACGTTCTCTGCCTGAAAAGCGCTCCATATCTGTGCTCAGTGTGCTGCATATATCTGTGCTCACACTGCTTTATTGTGGGGACTGGGGACCACCAGTATTATATAGGAGGAGTACAGTGCAGAGTTTTGCTGACCAGTGACCACCAGTTTTATACGTTCTCTGCCTGAAAAACGCTCCATATCTGTGCTCAGTGTGCTGCATATATCTGTGCTCAAACTGCTTTATTGTGGGGACTGGGGACCAACAGTATTATATAG
Source organism: Pseudophryne corroboree (assembly GCF_028390025.1). Taxonomy (NCBI): domain Eukaryota; kingdom Metazoa; phylum Chordata; class Amphibia; order Anura; family Myobatrachidae; genus Pseudophryne; species Pseudophryne corroboree. The sequence continues at coordinate 29,926,438 of NC_086448.1, read as the reverse complement.
GAGGAGTACAGTGCAGAGTTTTGCTGACCAGTGACCACCAGTATTATACGTTCTCTGCCTGAAAAACGCTCCATATCTGTGCTGCATTGTAGTACATAGTAGGAGTACAGTGCATAATTTTGCTGACCACCAGTATATAATATATAGCAGTACGGTACAGAAGGCCACTGCTCTACCTACCTCTGTGTCGTCAAGTATACTATCCATCCATACCTGTGGTGCATTTAAGTTTTTGTGTGCAGTATATATAGTAGTAGGCCATTGCTATTGATATATTACTGGCATATAATTCCACACATTAAAAAATGGAGAACAAAAATGTGGAGGGTAAATTAGGGAAAGATCAAGATCCACATCCACCGCGTGCTGAAGCTGCTGCCACTAGTGATGGCCGAGACGATGAAATGCCATCAACGTTGTCTGCCAAGGCCGATGCACAATGTCATAGTAGAGAGCATGTAAAATCCCAAAAAAATAAAGCTCAGTAAAATGACCCAAAAATCTAAATCAAAATCGTCTGAGGAGAAGCGTAAACTTGCCAATGTGCCATTTACGACACGGAGTGGCAAGGAACGGCTCAGGCCCTGGCCTCTGTTCAAGGCTAGTGGTTCAGCTTCACATGAGGATGGAAGCAGTCATCCTCCTGCTAGAAAACTTAAAAGAGTTAAGATGGCAAAAGCACAGCAAAGAACTGTGCGTTCTTCTAAATCACAAATCCCCAAGGAGAGTCCAATTGTGTCGGTCGCGATGCCTGACCTTCCCAACACTGGACGGGAAGAGGTTGCGCCTTCCACCATTTGCACGTCCCCTGCAATTGCTGGAAGGAGCACCCGCAGTCCAGTTCCTGATAGTCAAATTGAAGATGTAACTGTTGAAGTACACCAGGATGAGGATATGGGTGTTGCTGGCGCTGGGGAGGAAATTGACAAGGAGGATTCTGATGGTGAGGTGGTTTGTTTAAGTCAGGCACCCGGGGAGACACCTGTTGTCCGTGGGACGAATATGGCCATTGACATGCCTGGTCAAAATACAAAAAAAATCACCTCTTCGGTGTGGAATTATTTCAACAGAAATGCGGACAACTGGTGTCAAGCCGTGTGTTGCCTTTGTCAAGCTGTAATAAGTAGGGGTAAGGACGTTAACCACCTAGGAACATCCTCCCTTATACGTCACCTGGACCGCATTCATCATAAATCAGTGACAAGTTCAAAAACTTTGGATGACAGCGGAAGCAGTCCACTGACCACTAAATCCCTTCCTCTTGTAACCAAGCTCCTGCAAACCACACCACCAACTCCCTCAGTGTCAATTTCCTCCTTACACAGGAAAGCCAATAGTCCTGCAGGCCATGTCACTGGCAAGTCTGACGAGTCCTCTCCTGCCTGGGATTCCTCCGATGCATCCTTGAGTGTAACGCCTATTGCTGCTGGCGCTGCCGTTGTTGCTGCTGGGAGTCGATCGTCATCCCAGAGGGGAAGTCGGAAGACCACTTGTACTACTTCCAGTAAGCAATTGACTGTCCAACAGTCCTTTGTGAGGAAGATGAAATATCACAGCAGTCATCCTGCTGCAAAGCGGATAACTCAGGTCTTGGCAGCCTGGGCGGTGAGAAACGTGTTTCCGGTATCCACCGTTAATTCACAGGCAACTAGAGACTTGATTGAGGTACTGTGTCCCCGGTGCCAAATACCATTTAGGTTCCATTTCTCTAGGCAGGCGATACCGAAAATGTACACAGACGTCAGAAAAAGAGTCACCAGTGTCCTAAAAAATGCAGTTGTACCCAATGTCCACTTAACCACGGACATTTGGACAAGTGGAGCAGGGCAGACTCAGGACTATATGACTGTGACAGCCCACTGGGTAGATGTATTGCCTCCCGCAGCAAGAACAGCAGCGGCGGCACCAGTAGCAGCATCTCGCAAACGCCAACTCGTTCCTAGGCAGGCTACGCTTTGTATCACCACTTTCCATAAGAGACACACAGCTGACAACCTCTTACGGAAACTGAGGAACATCATCGCAGAATGGCTTACCCCAATTGGACTCTCCTGGGGATTTGTGACATCGGACAACGCCAGCAATATTGTGCGTGCATTACATCTGGGCAAATTCCAGCACGTCCCATGTTTTGCACATACATTGAATTTGGTGGTGCAGAATTATTTAAAAAATGACAGGGGCGTGCAAGAGATGCTGTCGGTGTCCCGAAGAATTGCGAGCCACTTTCGGCATTCAGCCACCGCGTGCCGAAGACTGGAGCACCAGCAAACAGTCCTGAACCTGCCCTGCCATCATCTGAAGCTAGAGGTGGTAACGAGGTGGAATTCAACCCTCTATATGCTTCAGAGGATGGAGGAGCAGCAAAAGGCCATTCAAGCCTATACAGCTACCTACGATATAGGCAAAGGAGGGGGAATGCACCTGAATCAAGCGCAGTGGAGAATGATTTCAACGTTGTGCAAGGTTCTGCAACCCTTTGAACTTGCCACACGTGAAGTCAGTTCAGACACTGCCAGCCTGAGTCAGGTCATTCCCCTCATCAGGCTTTTGCAGAAGAAGCTGGAGACATTGAAGGAGGAGCTAAAACATAGCGATTCCGCTAGGCATGTGGGACTTGTGGATGGAGCCCTTAATTCGCTTAACCAGGATTCACGGGTGGTCAATCTGTTGAAATCAGAGCACTACATTTTGGCCACCGTGCTCGATCCTTGATTTAAAACCTACTTTGTATCTCTCTTTCCGGCAGACACAAGTCTGCAGAGGTTCAAAGACCTGCTGGTGAGAAAATTGTCAAGTCAAGCGGAACGTGACCCGTCAACAGCTCCTCCTTCACATTCTCCCGCAACTGGGGCTGCGAGGAAAAGGCTATTTCGGAGCCTCACTTTGGAGTCAGGAAAACAGACAGCGGGACTTGGAGTTCCACTTTGGTACAGGAAAGTGGTCAGGCAGTGGGACTCAGAGCCTCACTTTTAGTAGAGGGTAGAGAGCAGGCAGCGGAACTCAGAGCCTTACTTTGGTAAAGGGAGGAGAGCATGCAGTGGGATTTAGAGCCTTACTATGGTAGCATAGGCGTGTGCACGGGGGGTGCCTAATGCGCACCGGCACCCCCTAATGTCCAGCACACGCTACGCCTGCAGCATGGTGATCCCTGTTCGTTCCTGTGCTTCCTCCCGCCACCTGTCAGCTCTCACTTTCTACCCCTCCCGCCCGCGCTCTGTCTCCCCCTCCTGTCCCCAGCTCTCTCCCCCCTCTTGTCCTCACTCTGTCTCCCCCCTCCCGTACGCAGCTCTCTCCCCGCTCCTGTCTGCGCTCTGTCTCCCCCTCCCGTCTGTGGCTCTCTCCCCGTCCCGTCCATGCTCTGTCTCCCCCTCCCGTCTGTGGCTCTCTCCCCCTCCCGTCCATGCTCTGTCTCCCCCTCCCGTCTGTGGCTCTCTCCCCCTCCCGTCCACGCTCTGTCTCCCCCTCCCGTCTGCGGCTCTCTCCCCCCTCCCGTCTGCGCTCTGTCTCCCCCTCCCGTCTGCGGCTCTCTCCCCCCTCCCGTCTGCGGCTCTCTCCCCCCTCCCGTCTGCGGCTCTCTCCCCCCTCCCGTCCGCGCTCTGCGCGGTGTGCAGCTACAGCCTCAGGCCACCATTCCTCTCGGGAGGGCTCAGAGTCGGAGCTGGGGCCGAGTGAGACACACCGCTGAGCAAACAGTCAGTCGGTGAGTGTTAAGTACACAGAGCCAGTTCATGTACATAAAGTTACCCCCCCAAAAATAAATAAATCTGTAGACTGTAGTGATGTGCACCTGAAATTTTTCGGGTTTTGTGTTTAGTTTTGGGTTCGGTTCCGCGGACGTGTTTTGGGTTCGAACGCGTTTTGGCAAAACCTCACCGAATTTTTTTTTGTCGGATTCGGGTGTGTTTTGGATTTGGGTGTTTTTTACAAAAAACACTAAAAAACTGCTTAAATCATAGAATTTGGGGGTAATTTTGATCCCATAGTATTATTAACCTCAATAACCATAATTTCCACTCATTTTCAGTCTATTCTGAACACCTCACACCTCACAATGGCCCTCATTCCGAGTTGTTCGCTCGCAAGCTGCTTTTAGCAGCATTGCACACGCTAAGCCACCGCCTACTGGGAGTGAATCTTAGCTTCTTAAAATTGCGAACGAAAGATTCTCAAAATTGCGACTACACACCTCTTAGCAGTTTCTGAGTAGCTCCAGACTTACTCGGCATCTGCGATCAGTTCAGTGCTTGTCGTTCCTGGTTTGACGTCACAAACACACCCAGCGTTCGCCCAGACACTCCTCCGTTTCTCCAGCCACTCCCGCATTTTTCCCAGAAACGGTAGCGTTTTTTCCCACACGCCCATAAAACGGCCTGTTTCCGCCCAGAAACACCCACTTCCTGTCAATCACACTCCGATCGCTAGAACGAAGAAAAAGCCGTGAGTAAAATACCTAACTGTATAGCAAATTTACTTGGCGCAGTCGCAGTGCGAACATTGCGCATGCGCACTAAACGGAAAATCGCTGCGATGCAAAGAAATTTACCGAGCGAACAACTCGGAATGACCCCCAATATTATTTTTAGTCCTAAAATTTGCACCGAGGTCGGTGGATGGCTAAGCTAAGCGACACAAGTGGCCGACACAAACACCTGGCCCATCTAGGAGTGGCACTGCAGTGTCAGGCAGGATGGCACTTCAAAAAAATTGTCCCCAAACAGCACATGATGCAAAGAAAAAAAGAGGCGCACCAAGGTCGCTGTGTGACTAAGCTAAGCGACACAAGTGGCCGACACAAACACCTGGCCCATCTAGGAGTGGCACTGCAGTGTCAGGCAGGATGGCACTTCAAAAAAATAGTCCCCAAACAGCACATGATGCAAAGAAAAAAAGAGGCGCACCAAGGTCGCTGTGTGACTAAGCTAAGCGACCCTAGTGGCCGACACAAACACCTGGCCCATCTAGGAGTGGCACTGCAGTGTCAGACAGGATGGCACTTAAAAAAATAGTCCCCAAACAGCACATGATGCAAAGAAAAAAAAGAGCTGCACCAAAGTCGTTGTGTGACTAAGCTAAGCGACCCTAGTGGCCGACACAAACACCTGGCCCATCTAGGAGTGGCACTGCAGTGTCACGCAGGATGGCCCTTCCAAAAAATACTCCCCAAACAGCACATGACGCAAAGAAAAAAAGAGGCGCAATGAGGTAGCTGTGTGACGACTAAGCTAAGCGACCCTAGTGGCCGACACAAACACCTGGCCCATCTAGGAGTGGCACTGCAGTGTCACGCAGGATGGCCCTTCCAAAAAATACTCCCCAAACAGCACATGATGCAAAGAAAAAAAGAGGCGCAATGAGGTAGCTGTGTGACGACTAAGCTAAGCGACCCTAGTGGCCGACACAAACACCTGGCCCATCTAGGAGTGGCACTGCAGTGTCACGCAGGATGGCCCTTCCAAAAAATACTCCCCAAACAGCACATGACGCAAAGAAAAAAAGAGGCGCAATGAGGTAGCTGTGTGACGACTAAGCTAAGCGACCCTAGTGGCCGACACAAACACCTGGCCCATCTAGGAGTGGCACTGCAGTGTCAGACAGGATGGCACTTAAAAAAATAGTCCCCAAACAGCACATGATGCAAAGAAAAAAAGAGCTGCACCAAAGTCGTTGTGTGACTAAGCTAAGCGACCAAAGTGGCCGACACAAACACCTGGCCCATCTTGGAGTGTCACTGCAGTGTCACGCAGGATGGCCCTTCCAAAAAATACTCCCCAAACAGCACATGACGCAAAGAAAAAAAGAGGCGCAATGAGGTAGCTGTGTGACGACTAAGCTAAGCGACCCTAGTGGCCGACACAAACACCTGGCCCATCTAGGAGTGGCACTGCAGTGTCACGCAGGATGGCCCTTCCAAAAAATACTCCCCAAACAGCACATGACGCAAAGAAAAAAAGAGGCGCAATGAGGTAGCTGTGTGACGACTAAGCTAAGCGACCCTAGTGGCCGACACAAACACCTGGCCAATCTAGGAGTGGCACTGCAGTGTCAGACAGGATGGCACTTAAAAAAATAGTCCCCAAACAGCACATGATGCAAAGAAAAAAAGAGCTGCACCAAAGTCGTTGTGTGACTAAGCTAAGCGACCCAAGTGGCCGACACAAACACCTGGCCCATCTAGGAGTGGCACTGCAGTGTCACGCAGGATGGCCCTTCCAAAAAATACTCCCCAAACAGCACATGACGCAAAGAAAAATAGAGGCGCAATGAGGTAGCTGTGTGACGACTAAGCTAAGCGACCCTAGTGGCCGACACAAACACCTGGCCCATCTAGGAGTGGCACTGCAGTGTCACGCAGGATGGCCCTTCCAAAAAATACTCCCCAAACAGCACATGATGCAAAGAAAAAAAGAGGCGCAATGAGGTAGCTGTGTGACGACTAAGCTAAGCGACCCTAGTGGCCGACACAAACACCTGGCCCATCTATGAGTAGCACTGCAGTGTCAGACAGGATGGCACTTAAAAAAATAGTCCCCAAACAGCACATGTGTTAGGGTCTCCTGCCCTGTGCTGCCACGTCGTCATGGCAACCGGGAGACAAGTGCTAGTGGAGTAACCTGAGCGCAGCTGATACTCCGGTTCGGGTCTTTTGCTATGCAGTGGTTATAGGCTCTGTGCACGGCAGGGGATCCGGTGCTGGTTTTTGTGCTCACAGTCTGTGAGGTCTGAGTGGGGCGTGGACAGCACCTGCTTTATAAGGCCTCTTTTCAGGGTAAGCAGATGCTGCTGAATCTTTGTTGGTTAGTCAGTTCATGAACGTTAGCCAGTACTGTGTAGCTTTGTATTTGTTTGTTGCTTACTGCAAATAGGCCTGGGAATTTGGTATTACACTCTGCCAATCCAGACCTAGCAGTAAGACTGGAGTCAGTCGTTTAGCTTGCTGGGGTTCTGTTACTACTCTGTGAACTTAGCAAGTTTGCGGCTGTATTCTAAGACTTGCCTGTCTAATCCTGTCTCACTGTGCTAGGTGTCAGGGGTCAGTTTAGTGGCAGTAAGCTAAAACCTGTGCACTGCAAGTGAGAATTTGGATTGTGGAGATTCTCCTTGTGTCTATCATTCCATCTCTGACCAAGGAGTTTACTGCCACACCCGTTGGTAACCCTTTAGGGTTTTGCTGTTGCCCTTAGCAACAGCATTTCGGGTACTCTACGTATTAAAACACAACATCTTGCTTTTTCCATCTTAGCAGTTCTAATACAAGGGAGATACCCAGTTCCTTAGCCTCTGGGCTTCTCTGTTCACTTTGTGTGTATTTTGTTACCCTATCACCTTCTGTGTACGTTATGTCATATCCCCCAGTTTGTCTGTGAGTCCATCTGTTTTGCATAACAGTTCAAACACCAGTACATTCCTGCAGACACTGGAGTGCATAACAGTTCTGACACCAGTACTTTCCTGCTGGCACTGGTGTGCATAACATATTCAGCAGCCTAATACTCCTGTTGAAATTTTGTGGGAATATGGAGCATACCCCTCAAAATACGTTGCAACAGGTGGTCGATCAGGTGCAGGTCCTGACTCGACAATTTAATGATTTGTCCATTAAAATGCACACCTCCCAGGCTGCTGGCGGAGCTCCCGCAGCAGCAGCACCTGCAGGGGTTAAGGAGCCGAAAGTAAATCTCCCGGATCGTTTTTCTGGAGATCGCTCGCAGTTCTTTTGTTTCAAGGAGAGCTGCAAGCTATACTTCCGGCTTAGGCCTCAGTCTTCTGGGTCGGAGATTCAGCGGGTGGGCATAGTGATTTCCTTGCTACAAGGAGACCCACAGGTCTGGGCATATGGGTTGCAGCCTGACTGTCCGTCGCTTAAAAGTGTTGATGCTTTTTTTACGGCACTGGGCATGTTGTATGATGACCCTGACAAGACGGCCTCAGCCGAGGCTCAGATTTCGATCCTTAAGCAAGGGCGCAGGCCAGTTGAGGTTTACTGTACGGAGTTTCGGAGGTTGGCCCATGATACCCAGTGGAATGACCCAGCCCTGAGACACCAGTACCGAAGAGGTCTTTCTAACCAGATAAAGGACCAACTGGTACAATATCCCTTGCCTGATAGCTTGGATCAGCTCATGCAGTTATCCATCCGGGTGGATAGACGGCTGAGAGAGCGTAGGCTTGAAAGGGAGACTGAGATTTCCTTCCTTCCCAAGGGAACCTCAGACTCTGAGGAATTTTCTGAGGAGCCTATGCAGATTGGGGCTACCCGCCTCTCCTCGCGTGAGAAGACGCGGAGGAGACAGCAGGGGTTGTGTTTGTACTGTGGGAATAAAGGTCATGTGGTAGTATCATGCCCAGAAAAGCCGGAAAACTTCAGGGCCTGAGGGTGATGGGAAATATCCTGTCCGGCCAGAAGTCAGAATTTCCCAAGAAGACTTTTATCATTCCGGTGACCTTGAAGATCCTCGGTCAAACTGTCAAGACTGAGGCCTTTGTGGACAGTGGGGCCGACGGGGTTTTTATGGACCGCCAATTCGCCCTGAAACACTCTGTTCCCTTAGTACCCTTGGCATCGGAAATTGAGATTTGTGGGTTAAACGGGGAACCATTATCCCAAGGTAAAATTACCTCTTGCACTAGCCAGATTTCTTTGTTTATTGGAGCCACACACTCTGAAAAATTGTCCTTTTATGTGACTGTCTGTACTTTTGCCCCATTGGTGTTGGGGTTACCCTGGTTAAGGGCCCACAATCCTCAATTTGACTGGGTCTCTGGGGAGATTCTTAGTTGGGGTACTGATTGTTTCAGGAGTTGCTTGAGCCTTCCAGTCAGGCTCTCGCAGCTAAGTTTGCCAGGATTGCCAGGGTGTTATGCAGATTTTGCGGACGTGTTCTCCAAAAAAGTTGCAGAGGTACTACCTCCCCATCGCCCCTATGACTGTGCCATTGATTTGTTGCCAAATGCTAAGCTTCCCAAGAGCAGGTTGTACTCCCTGTCACGTCCTGAGACTCAGGCTATGGCAGAGTACATTCAGGAGAACTTGGCTAAGGGATTTATCAGACCTTCACAGTCTCCAGTTGGGTCGGGGTTCTTCTTCGTGGGTAAAAAGGACGGTTCGTTGCGACCCTGCATCGACTTCAGGGAATTGAACCGTATCACGATTAAAAACTCATACCCACTGCCTCTCATTTCGGTCTTGTTTGACCAGCTTCGTACTGCCACCATTTTTTCTAAGATTGACCTATGCGGTGCGTACAATCTAATCCGAATAAGAGAGGGGGATGAATGGAAGACTGCCTTTAATACCCACTCAGGGCATTATGAATATTTGGTGATGCCTTTTGGGCTCTGTAATGCCCCGGCAGTCTTCCAGGATTTCATGAATGATGTGCTCAGGGAATATTTGGATAGATTCTTAGTTGTATACTTAGATGACATCCTAATCTTCTCCCATTCCCTGGAGGAACATCGGAAGCATGTACGCTTAGTCCTCCAGAAACTCAGAGACCACCGGCTTGGGGCAAAGCTGGAGAAGTGCGAATTTGAAGTTCAGCAAATCGCATTTCTAGGATATATTATCTCCCCAGAAGGTTTCCAAATGGAGGGTTCCAAGGTACAGGCAGTCCTGGATTGGGTGCAGCCCACTAGTTTGAAGGCGCTTCAGCGTTTCCTGGGCTTTGCGAATTTTTATAGACGATTTATCGCTGGATTTTCGTCTATAGTGGCGCCCTTGGTGGCACTCACTAAGAAAGGGGCGGATGTTGCTCACTGGTCTTGTGAGGCTAAAGCGGCTTTTGCCCGTCTCAAAAGGGCATTTGTTTCGGCCAAGGTGCTGCGACACCCAGATCCAGAGCGTCCTTTTGTGGTGGAGGTGGATGCCTCTGAGATGGGTATTGGGGCAGTGCTTTCTCAGATGGGAGTGTCTGATAATCGCCTTCATCCCTGTGCTTACTTTTCCCGTAAATTTTCGCCTGCCGAGATGAATTATGACGTGGGTAACCGGGAATTGTTGGCTATTAAGGATGCACTCGAGGAGTGGAGACACTGGCTTGAGGGGGCTAAGTTTGTGGTCTCAATTCTCACTGACCATAAGAATCTGGCATATTTAGAGTCAGCGAAGCGTCTCAATGCCAGGCAGGCACGATGGGCTTTGTTTTTTGCTCGCTTTAATTTTTTGATAACATATCGCCCTGGGTCAAAAAACATCAAGGCTGATGCGCTCTCGCGGAGTTTTGCTCCAATCCAGGAGACCACCGAGGAGCCGTTGCCCATTGTTTCCCCATCATGTATTAAAGTGGGCATTACCCAGGACCTCTTATCATTAGTCCTTAGAGCACAGGAGCAGGCTCCTCCAGACCTTCCGGTAGGTCTTTTGTTTGTGCCTCCTAGGTTAAGACAGCGAGTGTTCCTGGAATTCCATACCAAGAAGTCGGCAGGTCACCCGGGTATTGCCAGAACTCGGGAGTTGCTATCTAGGGCGGTGTGGTGGCCCTCGGTGGCTAAGGATGTGGATCAGTGGGTTCGGGCATGTGACATCTGTGCCCGAAATAAGACTCCTAGAGGGGTTCCTGTTGGCCCATTACATCCACTCTCTATCCCATCTAAGCCATGGACCCACATTTCAATGGATTTTGTGGTGGACTTGCCCAAATCCTCGGGGATGACAGCCATCTGGGTTGTCGTTGACAGGTTTTCGAAGATGGCGCACTTCGTTCCACTGGTTGGGCTGCCATCAGCCAGACGCCTGTCTGAATTATTTATGCTGCATGTTGTGCGTCTCCACGGGTTGCCACTTGATGTGGTCTCTGACCGCGGATCCCAGTTTGTGGCCAAATTCTGGAGGGCATTTTGTTCCGATCTCCAGATTTCTGTCAGCTTGTCGTCAGGCTACCATCCGCAGTCTAATGGGCAGACTGAAAGGGTGAACCAGTCCTTGGAGCAGTTCCTCAGGTGTTATGTCTCCAAGTGTCAGACTGACTGGGTTGCTCATCTGTCCATGGCGGAGTTTGCCTATAACAACGCGGCTCACTCTGCTACAGGGATCTCTCCCTTCCTTTGTGTGTATGGGCATCATCCTAAGGCCAATTCTTTTGACCCCGTGGACTCCACGCCTGGTGGTTCCTCTGTGGTTTCGGTCCTTAGAGGTATTTGGCGGAAAGTGAAGAAAGCCCTTGTGTCTGTGTCATTAGTGACCAAAAGGGTTTTTGATAAGCGGAAAAGACCCTGCAGCTTCAAATTAGGAGACTTCGTCTGGTTGTCTACCAAGAATTTGAAGTTGAGACAGCCATCTCATAAGTTAGGGCCCCAGTTCATCGGCCCTTATAAGATCACCAGGGTTATCAATCCGGTGGCATTTCAGTTAGATCTGCCCCGTTCTTTGGGTATCAATAAAACATTTCATTGTTCCCTTTTAAAACGGGCGATTAGTAATCCTTCTACCAGTGGAAGACCTTCCCCTCTTCTGATACGTGGCCAGAGGGAGTTTGTTGTTGAAAGGATTCTTGACTCCAAGGTGGTTCGGGGTCGGCTGTCATTTTTGGTGCACTGGAAGGGGTATGGCCCGGAGGAGCGGTCGTGGGTGCGCAGTTGTGATCTTCATGCCCCCAGACTGATACGCTCTTTCTTCTCGCAGTTCCCCGATAAACCCGGTGGTAGGGGTTCTTTGACCCCTCGTCAGAGGGGGGGTACTGTTAGGGTCTCCTGCCCTGTGCTGCCACGTCGTCATGGCAACCGGGAGACAAGTGCTAGTGGAGTAACCTGAGCGCAGCTGATACTCCGGTTCGGGTCTTTTGCTATGCAGTGGTTATAGGCTCTGTGCACGGCAGGGGATCCGGTGCTGGTTTTTGTGCTCACAGTCTGTGAGGTCTGAGTGGGGCGTGGACAGCACCTGCTTTATAAGGCCTCTTTTCAGGGTAAGCAGATGCTGCTGAATCTTTGTTGGTTAGTCAGTTCATGAACGTTAGCCAGTACTGTGTAGCTTTGTATTTGTTTGTTGCTTACTGCAAATAGGCCTGGGAATTTGGTATTACACTCTGCCAATCCAGACCTAGCAGTAAGACTGGAGTCAGTCGTTTAGCTTGCTGGGGTTCTGTTACTACTCTGTGAACTTAGCAAGTTTGCGGCTGTATTCTAAGACTTGCCTGTCTAATCCTGTCTCACTGTGCTAGGTGTCAGGGGTCAGTTTAGTGGCAGTAAGCTAAAACCTGTGCACTGCAAGTGAGAATTTGGATTGTGGAGATTCTCCTTGTGTCTATCATTCCATCTCTGACCAAGGAGTTTACTGCCACACCCGTTGGTAACCCTTTAGGGTTTTGCTGTTGCCCTTAGCAACAGCATTTCGGGTACTCTATGTATTAAAACACAACATCTTGCTTTTTCCATCTTAGCAGTTCTAATACAAGGGAGATACCCAGTTCCTTAGCCTCTGGGCTTCTCTGTTCACTTTGTGTGTATTTTGTTACCCTATCACCTTCTGTGTACGTTATGTCATATCCCCCAGTTTGTCTGTGAGTCCATCTGTTTTGCATAACAGTTCAAACACCAGTACATTCCTGCAGACACTGGAGTGCATAACAGTTCTGACACCAGTACTTTCCTGCTGGCACTGGTGTGCATAACAACATGATGCAAAGAAAAAAAGAGCTGCACCAAAGTCGTTGTGTGACTAAGCTAAGCGACCCAAGTGGCCGACACAAACACCTGGCCCATCTAGGAGTGGCACTGCAGTGTCACGCAGGATGGCCCTTCCAAAAAATACTCCCCAAACAGCACATGACGCAAAGAAAAATGAAAGAAAAAAGAGGTGCAAGATGGAATTGTCCTTGGGACCTCCCACCCACCCTTATGTTGTAAAAACAGGACATGCACACTTTAACGAACCCATCATTTCAGCGACAGGGTCTGCCACACGACTGTGACTGAAATGACTGGTTGGTTTGGGCCCCCACCAAAAAAGAAGCAATCAATCTCTCCTTGCACAAACTGGCTCTACAGAGGCAAGATGTCCACCTCATCATCATCGTCCGATTCATCACCCCTTTCACTGTGTACATCCCCCTCCTCACAGATTATTAATTCGTCCCCACTGGAATCCAC